>NW_015090999.1:4966137-5146065 GCF_001431845.1 Calidris pugnax | reverse complement strand
CACACCCAGCGGTTTTTTTTTTTTTTTCCCCTTTTTTTTTTTTTTTTTTTTTTTTTTTAAAAATAATATTAAATTTTTTTTAAAAAAAAAAAAAAAAAAAAAAGGAAATAATCTCAATTAAATTTTACATATTATACATGTCCAGAATCATCTTAATTCAAGAACTGATGTAGAAAATTCCCTAAATTGCAGCATTCATTTCTCAGCTGTGAAATTGAGAAGCACAACCTGTTCTGGAGCACAGGTGTATAACTGCCTTGTGTTCTGCCTGTAGGACATCACCTAAGGCTCTTTCCCCACTTGTCTTCTCACTTTTCCTCTCACCAATTTATTTAAGGTTGTTGGTAGAAGAAAGTCTTGGCACATCAGCAGAAATTAGGCTATGCTACACTTCAACAAGTCTGGATCCTGAGAACTAGGTCTGTCAAGTTCCACAAGTTCTGTTTCCCATCAGACTTCACTACTATCCAGAAACTTGGAACTTGAAATACGGAATTTCTTGTAAAAGAACAGTGCAGTAGTGTCAGTTTTTCACACATTAATGTTAAGGACCTTAAAACCAGCACTTATGGCTCCTTTCTTTTTAAAATATTGCTGCCATCCATCTTTAACAAAAGAGCTTTGTTTTGAGTTTCTTGCCTTAGTGAGTATACTTAAATCCATTTCCTAAAAGCTTTGACCTACATCATTTTGCTATCTTTATTCTTTGTTCAAGATGAGATATTGAGATGATCAGACTTAAAGTTTCCAGACTGCTGCAAGAAACAAATAGGAGGATAAAAATATGATTCTCCAAGCTAAACATGAGACCGCTCATCTTCTAATGGTTTTACATTCCAGACTTTTTTGTCATGACTCTATAAAACCAATATATAATGCTAAATACGGTATTCTGCTTCTTATTCTGTTGATGAGAATAATGATGAATTATTGTCACTCGGAGAATGCATTGTAAGCTACCCAAGAAAATGGAATGCTGAATTCTTGTTCTCTGATATATCTTACTAATTAACTCCATACTTACCAAGCTTTTTTCTCACCTATCATTATGTGGAAATGAAAAAGGTATTTTTACTGCTTTTAGTGCATTTTGTCAATGTTTAGGAATAATGCATTTTCAAGAAATACACTGTTAGTATAACCTATCTCTCTCATAGGAAGTGGTTTCAGTGACTTATACAATTTGAGTTAAGGTCAAAAAATAATTTAGTATGTTTTCTATCCATCTAAGTGTTTGCCTGGTTTCTGCTTTGTTGACTGAAAGACAAAATTCATTTCTGAATTTCTGAAACAATCTAACTTAAAATACAGAAATTAAATAGCCTGAAATATATATTTTTTTTTCTCAAAGAAAAAATTCTGTGTTCAGTGGAAACTACCTTCATTCTGGAAAACAATAAATTAGGGAGACCAATAGTGAAATTTCTGACATAATGTTATCACATGTATGAAGACTAAGCAACAAAGTTTTTTGTACGTGCTGTTAAACAGCTGTCTGTGAAGACAGCAGTATAAACAAACACTTCAGAAAAGGAAATATCAAGGTTAATTTCAGACTCTTTTAATAAATATTGCTGGCCATTCCTTCCCCCTACCCCTCTACTGTATATTATACAAAGTAGAAATTATTTCATAGGGATTATACGTTAGTATCTTCTTTTCTGTATTCATGACCTTATGTTCAGTGTTGACACCCATTTTCCATGTTTCATTTTCCAGAAGTTGCCAGCAGTCTGTGGCTGAGAGTTTCCTCCAGTGCTGTTCGTGGCTCAGAAACCTTCTTCTGGAGCAGTTCCAATGTCAGCCATCTGCACAAAAGCAAACTCATTCCTCTAGAGCCAAAAATGTGATACCAGTAGGGCATATGAAGAGTAAAACTAATAGCCAGAAGTCTCCAGGTTTGTCACAAAGCTATCCACAAACCCCAGATTCTGGAAATTAGCATATCATGAGGGAAAACCAGTTTCAGGGGATCTTGCCATGTGCTTTCATTGAAGTCAAAGTGCTTAGGAAAATTAGGTTTGATCTGTGTAAAACAGGATTAGCTACATATTTATAACTCACTAGGGTGTTTATTTTTTTATGAAATGCTCTAGCTCTGGTACAATGCTGCAGAATATACTAAGCTCTCAGAGTTACTGAGTCTAACAGCTTTCATTTATTTGTGAATCTCTCTTGCTATTTTTATTTTTCTAGGGAGGTATGACAACCCCAAAAATCTATATTTAGTATCTGTAGTATCTATTCTTTGTATCAAGTTAATTGGTTATACTGTGGACTCTGATATATTTGCTATCAGCTAAGAATGTTTGCAGATCCATTAAAATCTTCTGTGCTGTTTTCCTATCTAGATTGGATTTCTGAAACTTCACATGATGGAAGAGGAAATAACAAGGAAACAGTGGCAAAGCTTTCTTATCAAAAAGAGCTGGTCATCACTCCTGAAAGATGTCCTTAAGGCTAAGTGATGGAGAATGACTGAGGAATTGAGTTGAGGCTAATGTTTGCCTGTCTCTAACCCCTGAACTCATAAATAATTCTTCTATCTGCTGGTTAAAGTCAGAATGCAGAGGTTTATTTTGCTTATTTCTTGCTTATTTGATATTTTGTGGCATTGATGGATTATTTTTCTTAAGACTAGAGAGGAATTTGCTCAAGTTTCAGACTGATTTTTGAGTGGTATAAGGAGGTTCTCTGTCTTCTCACAGAAAATTCTGGATTTAGTGTATGCCAAGTCCAATCCAACGATTTAGCAAGCATCAGGTTCTAATTCCAAAGTGGTGCAATTCCCCAAGAGCAATCAGAAAAGGTTTGAGACAATAGTGTCTCACAGAAACAGCAAGAAGTAGTCTAATAACTCAGGCGTGCAGCTTCCATCTCCTTTTATGTGGAGAAGGTTAATGCATCCTAAGAACAGGATGAGGGTAGTCTTTCTCAAAAAGGAAGAAGTAAGGAAAGGAGTAAAAGCCTGCATTGCTAAATAATTCCAAGATTAATTGGTAAGGTCACAGTTTATTCAAACAACATCCCTCACATCTTTTCTTTTGACTTGCAAATCAGAGATAATACTGACAAGAAAACCGAAGAAGTTCTTGAGCATTTGGAAAATAGAAAAGTTTGGGCAAATTTGAAAACACTCTCTAAAAGAGTAAAAAGATTCTCTGAAGGGTATCATTTTCTTATTTGAAAATGATACATATTCTCAAACCAGCAAATTGAAAGGCTGATATCCCAGCAGATCATGTTTGATTACTTGCCCAGAGGGTACAGAAAGATAGGCCTGGAATTCTTTTGTTTTCACAGACTAAAGAGACATAGTGAGGAGCTGAATGCTTCACTTAATGTATTTCAAAATGTCTTGGGAGAAAATCCTAGCCTTTAAAATTTGGGCTCTGAGGGTAAATTGGAGGACAATAGTACTAATAAGAATGTAAGAGACTTCATGTCATATCTATTTGTGTGGGATTTCACATCTTATTGTTAGTGTAAATGAAAAGTAGGGTTTTGATCCAGCTTGGTGCGTGCTTATCAAATGACAGTTAAAAAGATGTGTTTATACTAAGATACCTTCTTTGTCTCTTTTGAGCAGGGAAATCTAATCTTACTTGCTTCTTTACGGAGTGAGACAGAAGTATTCCTCTGTGAATTACACATATGAGGCTGGGCATTTTGCCAAAGAGTACAGGTAGATCTTAGTGGAAATTTGTATTTTTTTTATAATGCACATCTACTTTTGACGAGACTTTGTTTGCCCTTGAAAGGTTATTAAAATTATTAAAAGAATCTTCTTGTCCCTGTGGCTGTCCCATATACTAGCTTCACAAATGCATGTGGCTAACACCTTGTACTTTGGACCAACATTATATATACTTCTGCTTAAAACAACAGCAGTGCAAAAGATAATATGAACAAAAATTAATAAATAAGTCACTAAATGTATAGTGAAATATTTCAAGGTAATTTACACTATTACACCTTCCAGTCCTTGATAAAGAGACAATGATAAATGAGATACGAGGAAGAAAATAAGTGCTTCAAAGTAGGACAAACAAAAACTATTTTCAAACAAAAATAAAGTGGTCTTGAGAAATATGAGGCTTTTAAAAATGTAATATATTGTTTCCTTTTTTTTTTTTTTTTTTTTTTTTACGGTGTATCTTTAATTTTGGTGATAAATTTAGGGAGTTTATCGTTGTTTTCTACATTCAACAGTTTTAGATGGAAGTGTTTTGTAAAACAAAACAGAAAAAATATAGTTTTCTGTGCGTGAGTACTCATGTACATTTGAGAATCGAAGCTTTACATCTATGGTAATAGTTTGGTTAACCTATAAAGACAGAGGCCAGATTATTGCTTATTATCCAGAATTTATATTTACTGTAAGCTTCAATTCTATATGGGACTTAAAATAATTGAAAAATTTGGGGTGCATATGTATGTATATGGAGCATCTCCCCTATGTGGAAAGGATGAGAGAGTTGGGGTCATTTAGCTTGGAGAAGAGAAAGCACGTACAGGATAACCAGGTAATCAGGCCCAGTCAGCACGGGTTTATGAAAGGCAGCTCCTCCTTGACAAACCTGATTTCCTTCTATGACAATGCAACCCACCTAGTAGATGAGAGAAAGGCTGTGGATTTACTACCTAGACATCAGTAAAGCCTTTGCCATTTTTTCCCACATCAATGTCATGAAGAAACTGTCTGCAAATGGCCAAGAGGCTGGTGGTGAATGGAGTGCAATCTAGTTGGTGGCCGGTCACAACTGCTGTTCCTCAGAGCTCAGTATTGAGGCCAGTCCTGTTTAATTTCTTTATGAATGATCTGGACAAGGGGATCAAGTGCATACTCAGCAAGTTTGCAAATGACACCAAGTTGGGCTGGAGCATTGATCTACTTGTGGATAGGAAGGATCTACAGAGGGATCTCAACAGGCTGTATCAATGGGCTGAGGCCAACTGTATGAAATTCATCAAGGCCAAGTGCAGGTCCTGCACTTGGGTCATAACAACCCCAGGTAATGCTACAGACTTGGGGAAGAGTGAGAACTTCCCTATAGTCTATTGCTGCAGCCTGGAGTGGGATATCCATGTCATGAAAATTGTCAGATTAACCAAGCACTGGCTTGGATTTCCAGACTGACCGAGTTCGTGGCATTCTGGTATCTGGAACTGCATGATGGATTAAGAACCCCCAAAACCCTACATCATTTTTCTACAAAATGCAAAGGGAACCAAAAAAATCCTTGGGGGGTGGGAGAAGCAGTGGGGGTTGGGGAAACAACCAGCAAAGCAACCAAACACCAACCACATCCCCCAGAAAAATTTCTGCAAACCAGAATTACTTTTTATCACATCCCTCTTCTACACTTCAGCTGGAATGAAGGACTAGAATTTACATTGTTCATTGTTCATGAAAGTGTAAGTATAGCTGTCACTTCATTACTGCATGAAAGCAAAACTGAAGTGGCAAGAAGAAAAACTTGTCCCTTATGTATTCTACTACCTCTTGGATGTAACTGACTGAAAAGATGTATTGATTTTTTGGATTTGGGGTTTTTTTGGGGGGGTGTGTGTTTGGATTTTTTTTTTTTTTTTGAGAGAGAGAGTAAAATAAAACAAATGTGTCCCTTGATGGCTAAGAAAAAAGCAAGAAAAGAACATGTTGAAACAAACACCTTTTTTTGTACAATGTTTTCAATAATCTAAACATTAAAAGAGCTGTCAGTAATGTCTAGCACTTGGATTTTCCATTCCTTTTTGTAAAACCCCTGTGAAATAAGACATCGTAAACAAAAAAAAATAGAGAAGGCTGAATAGAATTCAGGAGACCCTAAGATTATTTTTTTTCTCTATTTAGAACTTATTGCCTGTGCTTCAAAATGCAGTCAACAGTTGTCTACTTTTTTCTCTCAGAGCACAGTCTTGTCAAAGCAAAATAAGACAGACCACTAAATAATTAGAAAACCAAAACTCTAAAACTGATATGACTAAAATACAGTGGAGACAGAGAATTTGAGACTGAAGTCTGTATAAAGAATAAGCTACTATTTATCCTGTTGGATCAATATTTCTTTCTAGGTTAGATTTCAAACTTTAATGCTTTAATTTGTTGTAATATTTTTTAAAATATTCAGTCTTTATGATAAATATTACCAGCATGTTTAAAAGACTGACAAGATACGACTTTCAGAGTTACGGAAACTCATTCATTTACCACGTTTGTTATGAAGTGACTTTTTTTCTTATTTTTATAAGAAGGAACTTTTTTCTTGCAATAATACTGAACAATATAATACTAAACAATCTGGGGCTGGGGCAGGGTTATTAATCACAGAGAGACTAAATTCTAGACCGTACTCTGATACTAATTCAAATATTTACACTTACAAGCTTTGAATGGTTTCTAGGTTAATTTATAGCAATACCCAACTGTATAGGATGTAAACTTACTATTAACCTTTTTACTTTGAAATTCCTCTAGGCACTATAGCTCTGAAAATGTGAAAAAGAAATCCTGTTTCTCCTTGTACCTAGCATGTCATTGTTGTCCAGATTTAAGTGTGTAGCAATTTATACTCTCAGTCCTCCCCAAAACTTCTACAAGCTGCAAGTTTTCATAGCTAGTAATAACTTCAGTGGTGCTAGCATGAGTGCCAAACCTTCTTTTCAGGTTCTTATCCATGATATTCTGATCCACAACGAATCAATTCCCCAAATACTAAGCAAGTTGGTTTCTTATTTTCTTTGTGCTTTTTTTTTGCTTTTTAGGCACCTGCCTGATCCTAACACACCTCTGAAAAGAAGAGAGATGACAGCTGCCTGGTATTCAGTACGGCCTGTCAACCCCGTAATGTAGAAGACCCTGTTTAGACATCAAGACACCTCCATGTCCTACATATCCATAAATGCTTTTATCAAGGGAACAAAATAATTAAAACTCCATAAAGCTATTATCACAATTTTGCCACCTCTAGAGGTAAGCAGATGGAACCCCCAGGGGTGGACTTGTCTAATATTTTACATTGTTTTTCTATAGAGTAAATAGAAGTAAAAATAGACACTTATAAGCCTTCTGTGAGTATTCAGAGCCTCTCATATTTCTCCGTTATACAAAAACTAAGGCAGTCAGGCACGACATCAGATTCTCAATAATTCAATGTGGCAATAACTAAGTTAGGCGCTTATATTAGGCCACTATTTTTTACCTTTCATTTCCTTGGGTTGCAAGATTCAGGAATATGAGGACACTGAGGTCAACTGAGTGCAGAAAAGAATAATGAAATACTAACAAAAGCAGGGTAAGTTATTTCAATTTTTCTTCTGTCGTCTCCATTTTGTGTTCAACAATTAATCCTTTTTTTCCCTCTTTGTGAGTAGGAAGCTGTTTTCATCTCCATCTATAAAATACCATAGCTGCATTCTACACAGAATCATAGAATCATAGAGTTGTCTAGGTTGGAAGGGACCTTTAATATCATCTAGTCTGATCATCAACCTGACTCTGGCAAAAAAACCCATCACTAAACCATGTCACTAAGGTCACCTGTTTAAGAGTAACAGTTGCATCCACCTTGTGACTACTTCCAACTCAAAGGTCCTTATTCGACTTCCTTATGCTTGTCTTTTTATCAACCTCACAAGGTAGAGCCAGATTAGTTGGATGTTTGGAGGAAGTCATGTACTTATTCTGACTGAAGACATGGTTAAGGAAGGTGCTTAATTCTTGTCAGAAAGTAAAATATTTTTGTTGATAATGACTCAAAAGTCAGTCTGAAACACATAGAATTGTATTACATGCCTTTGTGTGGGCAACTGAATTCAAACCTAGCTCTCTGATGACTATAATCATCATCTGGACCTGGTAGTTAGAAAACAATACCTGACCTTCAGGAGACTTGTGCCCTTCTGGACCAGGTACTGGAAGACATTAAGTGCCCTTCAGTGTATCTCAGATATTACTAGAGACTAGAATTATATGCAACTGCATCAAGACCTGCTTTTCCATTAACAGTAATACATGCTAGGACACAAGTAAAAACCCAGATTGCAGTTAATACACGGAAAGTGATTCAATGTTAAAGTCCAGTAAGCAGAATTTTGCCCCAGATCAGGTCAACTCTCTTGCCACAGATCATTGGCACTTCAACTGAAGAGGCAGCAGATCCCTTTAACATCTAAAAATAGAATGCTACTCGGTCTTTAGGTTTAGCCTGTTGTTTTAGTAACCAGTCCAGCCCAAACCATGACATTTTTTTACCCATTCATCAGATTCTATGAAATATTTGCTCCTTTCTCAATATATCAGAGAGAAAGACATATCTGATCTATAGTCTTGTGTATTCCTCTTACCAAAGTTATATAAAAAAATCCTTTTGAGTAGTTTTATAAAGTTATTTTTCAGCTTGTTTTTGGTAAAATGTTGAAAACAAATATTTCTAAAATTGCTGCCATAAGAAGTTATTTTTATCCCGATTTTATTTTATCTCAGTGGTGATCATTTTCCCAACTGTATATTACAATAGCAAAGCAGGGCAGGAAATAGATACAACTAGCCATAATCTAAAACCTGATACATATATATCACCCAGAGTGCTCAACATATTCATTTTTTATGCATAACTGTTTAAATAAAATATATAGGAACCAAATTAAGGGGCTGCTTTTCTCTGATATGTGTACATTTTTATCCAATATGTATAACTAGGGTGCAGCCTTTGGGATGGAATTTACTTTTTGGGCCAAACTTTTGGCTTCAGATGAGAATACCTAATTTTAACTGCATTTTTAAATCACACCATGGAACCTGTTATTTTTATTTCATATTTTTTTAGTGGGGAATTTTAATTTCCTGGAATAAGTCTTTGCATTATACCCTTCTGTCTTTCATCTGTTTACAACCATTTTCCTTTCTTTAATTGCATTCAGTAAAGTCACTTTTTTAGTCTCTTCAGATAATGATACAGTGATAACAGTTCAAGCTTGACTTACTCTGTGTAATTACTCAATGAAGTTTAACTGGTTTTCTCAGCCCTCTAATAAAGAACATGAAGGATGATATTGATTTTCATGTTTGATTGGGTAGAAACAAATTAAAATATTATTGCTTAACTTGGAAAGCAGCAACAGAAATATTTAATTGGAAATCATCCCTATGTGTTTTGCAGTGCCTAAAATTCTCTTATAAATGCAATATTTTCTTATAAGATCACTTTTACATGGATAAGCAGAGCTGCTATATCTAATATTAAAACAAATGGAAGAAGAAAACCTTTCTTGTTAACTAAATAAAGTTATTGACTATATACTCTACTACATAAACAGTAAAATTTAATACATAATTTTAAAAATATACTTGTTAAAATTTCTTGCTACATTTGAATATGTTTTTTTCTTCAGTCTTAAAAAAATAATTCTAATGAGGTTTTTTTTTCTTTTTTTATCTTTGCAGTTAGTTTGTATTTTAAAATTAAACTTAGAGAGCTTTTAGCAACTGTTCATATATGCCAGATTTAATGTCTTGATTATCAGAATACAAGAAAATAGATAAGATGCTGGAAACAAAAATATGATTTTGTTTATATTAGCCAGATTAGTGAATGCCAAAACTAACATGGATTCTAAATAGTTTTTTAAATGTCCATCTCACATCCAGTAAAACATTTTGTGACTACTGCTTCTTTTCCTTTCCTATCCATGGCAAGATCCTATTAACAGGAAAAATACATTGCAGCCAGGTAAATCAAATGAATACAAGGCATGGGATATTCGAAGAAACACTGTTTTTTTCTAATATGAAAACTCAGCAACTTACATTTATTAATTTGTTTTGAATTTTAGGTATCCTCTTTTCTCATAAATTGTAATTGTGCTGATGATTTTGACTGCCCATGTCTTTGCCAAACACACACAATTGGTTGTTGTGAGGGAGAGAGAGGGAAGGATCTCAAATCTCCTCTCCTTTCTGTCCAGGAAGAGCATAAACATATGGATACAGACACTAATGGGTCTGACAACACTTCGTAAATCAAACTTTATTGAAGCAATAAGAAAACAAGCAATAATGTACCTGTATGCTGACTCAATATCAAACATAGAGTCATAAGCGATGTTGTGACTGTTAGACTGACAGGGAGACTTGACGTCCAGGTCATCTGACAGCAACAGTAACAGCAACAGCCAACTGTGTAAATGCCTTTTGAATGCAGGTAAGAGTTGCACCACCCCTCATCTTCATCAGTGGTAATGTGATTTGAAAGGATGATACTTTAAATGGATAGCATCCTGCCTACAATGCCAACATCAGTCATGGGACAGAATGTCAGGAGGTGGGGTGTCAGCAGTCTGTCTACACCCACAATGTCGGTCAAGGGGCAAGGTGTCAAGATACAGCATTTTCCTGTCATTATGGACTTTTAAGTAATGAAGAAACACAAAACAAATGAGGTCCACAAGACAGTAACTGCATTTGGATGTGTTGTAATTTATGAACCATGTCCAGACTGCAGACTATTTCTGATATCAAATAAATCCTTATAATAAATAAAGCAGATGTCATAGATAAGTTTAGGAAGTGTAGGTTAGGTGAGTGGACAGTGAGGTGGACTGAGAACTGGCTGAATGGGAGAGCTCAGAGGGTTGTCATCAACAGTGCAGAGTCCAGTTGGAGGCCTGTAACTTGTGATGTTCCCCAGGGCTCAGTACTGGGTCCAGTCTTGTTCAAGATATTCATCAACAACCTGGACGAGCGGACAGAGTGTACCCTCAGCAAGTTTGCTGATGATACAAAACTGGGAGGAGTGGCTGACACACCAGAAGGTGTCACCATACAGTGAGACATGGACAGACTAGAGAGTTGGGTGGAGAGAAACCTAATGAAGTTCATCAAGGCCAAGTATAGGGTCCTGCACCTTGAAAGGAATAACCCCATGCGCCAGAACAGGTTAGGGGCTGATCTGCTGGAAAGCAGCTCTGCAGAGAGGGACCTGGCAGTCCTGATGGACAACAAGTTGACCATGGGCCAGCAATATGCCCTTGTGACCAGAGGCCAATGGTCTCCTGGGGTTCATTAAAAAGAATGTGGCCAGCAGGTCGAGGGAGATCATCCTCCCCCTCTACTCTGCCCTGGTGAGGCCACACCTGGAGTACTATGTCCAGTTCTGCCTCCCCGCCCCCAAGTTCAAGAAAACAGGGAACTACTGGAAAGCATTCAGGAGTCTACACCCACAATGTCGGTCAAGGGGCAAGGTGTCAAGATACAGCATTTTCCTGTCATTATGGACTTTTAAGTAATGAAGAAACACAAAACAAATGAGGTCCACAAGACAGTAACTGCATTTGGATGTGTTGTAATTTATGAACCATGTCCAGACTGCAGACTATTTCTGATATCAAATAAATCCTTATAATAAATAAAGCAGATGTCATAGATAAGTTTAGGAAGTGTAGGTTAGGTGAGTGGACAGTGAGGTGGACTGAGAACTGGCTGAATGGGAGAGCTCAGAGGGTTGTCATCAACAGTGCAGAGTCCAGTTGGAGGCCTGTAACTTGTGATGTTCCCCAGGGCTCAGTACTGGGTCCAGTCTTGTTCAAGATATTCATCAACAACCTGGACGAGCGGACAGAGTGTACCCTCAGCAAGTTTGCTGATGATACAAAACTGGGAGGAGTGGCTGACACACCAGAAGGTGTCACCATACAGTGAGACATGGACAGACTAGAGAGTTGGGTGGAGAGAAACCTAATGAAGTTCATCAAGGCCAAGTATAGGGTCCTGCACCTTGAAAGGAATAACCCCATGCGCCAGAACAGGTTAGGGGCTGATCTGCTGGAAAGCAGCTCTGCAGAGAGGGACCTGGCAGTCCTGATGGACAACAAGTTGACCATGGGCCAGCAATATGCCCTTGTGACCAGAGGCCAATGGTCTCCTGGGGTTCATTAAAAAGAATGTGGCCAGCAGGTCGAGGGAGATCATCCTCCCCCTCTACTCTGCCCTGGTGAGGCCACACCTGGAGTACTATGTCCAGTTCTGCCTCCCCGCCCCCAAGTTCAAGAAAACAGGGAACTACTGGAAAGCATTCAGGAGAGGGCTACAAAGATGATCAAGAGACTGGACCATCCCTCTTAGGAGGAAAGGCTGAGACCTGAGTCTATTTAGCCTGAAGAAGAGAAGACTGAGAAGGGATTTATAAATATCTAAAGGGCGGGTGACAGAAGTATAGGGTCCTGCACCTTGAAAGGAATAACCCCATGCGCCAGAACAGGTTAGGGGCTGATCTGCTGGAAAGCAGCTCTGCAGAGAGGGACCTGGCAGTCCTGATGGACAACAAGTTGACCATGGGCCAGCAATATGCCCTTGTGACCAGAGGCCAATGGTCTCCTGGGGTTCATTAAAAAGAATGTGGCCAGCAGGTCGAGGGAGATCATCCTCCCCCTCTACTCTGCCCTGGTGAGGCCACACCTGGAGTACTATGTCCAGTTCTGCCTCCCCGCCCCCAAGTTCAAGAAAACAGGGAACTACTGGAAAGCATTCAGGAGAGGGCTACAAAGATGATCAAGAGACTGGACCATCCCTCTTAGGAGGAAAGGCTGAGACCTGAGTCTATTTAGCCTGAAGAAGAGAAGACTGAGAAGGGATTTATAAATATCTAAAGGGCGGGTGACAGGAGGATGGGGTCAGGCTCGTCTCAGTGGTGCCCAGCGACAGGGCAAGGGACAATGGACACAAACTGGAACACAGGAAATTCCATTTCAACATGGGGAAATCTTTGACAGTGACAGAGCACTGGAACAGGCTGCCCAGAGAGGCTGTGTCATCTCCTTCTCTGGAGACATTCAGAACTCACTTGAATGCATTCCTTTCCAGCCTGCTCTAGATTCTGTGGTGAACCTGCTTTGGAAGGAGGGTTGGACTAGATGATCTCCGAAGGTCCCTTCCAACCCCTACTATTCTGTAATTCACTGATTCTGAAAGAACAGAAAGAATTACTCTGAATTAGGCAAAGTAGCAATGGTAGCCTGAACGACTCTATTAGGTTACACTCTGTGAGTACTGAAGAATGAGAAAAATTATTTTGCTATTAAGATCAACTACTAATTCAAAGATGTAGGTGGATACTTGTTAATAAATATAAAACGCTCTCTGAATTAAATTGATGGATGAAGTTCATGGGTAAAATTCTCAAGCTATTTATTATGCTTACAGTTCTAGTCTGAGTTGTCAAGACATTGATTCCTTTAACGATAAACAATGTTTTTCTTTCAAGAGGTTAATTGGCTTATAAAACCAAAACACCCACCAGAGAAATACATCCTTAATCTATAGGAACTTGTATATTGCCCTGTTTTTATTCCAAACTCTCACTCACTTCATTCGATTCTGCAATTATTATGTACTTTGTGTACCTATATGTGTGAAAATGTGTATACATTAATGTATATTTTCTCTGCCAATTTCACAGTCAAGGTCAAACTCTTTGTCTTGCAAGACTTAGAAAATTATCCAAACTAATTTTAATTTTAAAATTGATTAAATAATTTCAAGCCAAGTTATATCTGTTTAGCAATCATTCCAAGAGCATTTGTATCTCTATGAACAGGTAATCTGTGTAAAAGGATTTCAGTCATAGAATCATAGTTCACATAGAATCACAGGTTGGAAGGGTCCTCAAGGATCATCTGGTCCAACCTTCTTGGCAAAAGCACAGTCTAGACAAGATGGCCCAGCACCCTGTGCAGCTGAATCTTAAAAGTGTCCAATGCTGGGGAATCCACCACTTCCCTGGCAAGATTATTCCAGTGGCTGATTGTTCTCATTGTGAAAAAATTTCCTCATGTCCAGTTGGAATTTCCCCAGGATTAACTTGTACCCATTACTCCTCTTCTTTTCCATTATCACTATTTGTGAAAAGGGAGTCTCCTCCTTCTTTGTAACCACCCTCTAAATTCTGAAACAAGGTGATAAAGTCTCCCCTTCACCTTCTTTTCTTAAGACTGAACAAACCCAGTTCTCTCAGCCTTTTCTCATACAGCAGCCTTGCCAGTCCTTTGACCATCTTGGTGGCCCTTCTCTGGACCCTCTCCAGACTTTCCACATCTGTTTTGTATAGTGGGGACCAAAACTGAACTTTCTTTGCCACAGCTGCACACTGTTCACACATATTGAGCTTGCTGTCCACCAGGACCCCGAGGTGCCTTTACCTAGAGCTTCTCCCCAGCTGGGTAGACCCCAGCCTGTGCTGCACTCCTGGATTATGTTTTCCCAGGGGCAAGACCTTACACTTGTCCTTGTTGAACTTCATAAGGTTCTTGTTAGCCCACTCTTCCAGTCTATGCAGGTCTTCCTCTCCAGGGAGGGCCAGGGTGTCTCTCCCATGCTGTCCACCTCCCCACTCAGTTTTGTGTCATCAGCAAACTTTGTCAAGGTACACTTGATCCCATCATACAGATTGCTTATGAATATATTAAACAGCATTGGTCCCAATATCAATTGCTGAGGGACCCCACTTGTGACAGGTTACCAGTTCGAAAAGGAGTTTGAAAAATGCAGCCTGTCAGCCAGATCCCCACCTACTGCACAGACCACTTGCCTAGACCACAACACATCATTTTCTCTAGAAGCAGGTTGTGGGGAACTGTGTCAAAAGCCTTGGAGAAATCCAGGGAGACAATGACCACCACTTGTCCCACATCAACTGAGCAGGTTTCTTTGTCATAGAAGGCAATCAGGTTTCACAAGCACGGTAAATCCATACTGGCTTTTGCCAATCACATGCTTCATTTGACTTGTGATAACCCCCAGGAGGGCTAGGGACTGAAGTGAGACTGATGGGCTTATAATTTCCTGGATCCTCTTTTAAGCGCTTCTTGTAGGTGGGGGTGGAAACTAGTAGTACAACTAAGTGGTGAACAGTAGTATCTTGGCTATTGATTGTACTGCTTCACATTCTGAAGATGACAAAGGAGTTGCCTCTTTCAAACAGTTGAAAGTAGCAGAGTTCCCCAGTGAGTCAGCTTTCTTTCATTAGGCAAGAACTGCATAGATCTGAGACCAGAATAGTACTTTGGATGTTCCTTAGAATATTCTTTTGTGCAAAAGGAAAGTCCAGATTCTCAAATGATGTGTGCTGAATTTTCATTTCTGTAAACAATTTCAGATGAAGGAAAGCTTCTTTGTGTTGAGTGCATACAGTTTTCAGAGTGGGATCACAGAGGGCAGAATAATCAACCCATGTAGATACGAGATTTGCTGAGCAGAATAATTATACGATTTTACCTTGGTAATAGCTATGTATATCTTAGCATCCTTATATCATAACTCAAATCTTACATAATTTTTTATCTTATGCAACTTAACAGAAAATAATATTATGATACTCTGTAGATAGTATGAGCAAATTGAAAGAATGCCAAGAGGGTAGTCTTTATTTGAAATTTTACTGCCTGTCTTTGACATCACCTCTGAAAACATTTACACAGCATCAAGGTTAATTTATGAGTTGAATATTCATTCCTAGAAGAACCCGCCTTAATTTGTTGTTCCAGGAAACCTCTGGGTTTTGTTTTTGGAGGTTTTTGTTTGGGTTTGTGGGTTGTTTTTTTCTGTATACAAAACACTCTTTCAAAGGAAACTTTTCTCATTTAAACATACATGAAACTAATAGGGTTTAATCTTGAATGTGAGCAAAGTTGTCATATTGTTTTTCATTTGCTGACTGTCAGAGACACCATATAATGTTGACTGATAGGACAGGTAGTGTAATCTTCGAACAGAATAGAAATCTGTGTTTCCTGAAATCTGACCAGATGCTACTACTTGCAGCTGCTACACATGGAATTTATGTGTTTGTCCCTAGATTTTAGTGAAGGAATAGTATACAGATCAATATATGTGCAGTATACTGCACATAGTATTTTGGTACAAATAGCTTAACTTAACTTTATACCTCAAAGAATTTAACAGTACCACTTGCAGCTGTGCAAAGTTTACCTGGAAACATACTCCTCTGATTCCTCAGCAGTTTCTGTCCTTCCCAGATCTCTGATGCTTTGAGCAGAATATGTTATAACATGTATAACAACCTGTATATGCTATTATACATAAATGGTACATGATTACAAAAAAAAAAAAAAGGGAAAAAAATAAATGAAAAACATCACTATGCATATGTACACTGGGAAACATGTCTTCAAAAATATTATAGGCTATCTGAAAAACATTTGCTATTAACATATTTCAATAACATTTTAATATGTGGCTCTATTTATAACATTGACTCCATAAAAATTGCATTGGGGAAGTTGAATGTTTATCACTTCACTGCCTTTGGATCAAGTTTGCTGATGTATATTTTCTGACCACCAGTTCTGAGCTTTGAGAATCAGGCTGGGTCCTTTCCACGTCACAAACCACTGTCACCAGTAAATTGAATCTTTCAGCTAAATTATGCCTATATCCTTCTTCAATAACATTCCACAAAGCATCACAGGTATAATTTGGTTTACAGGATGCTGGCTATTTGTGAAATCAATATAAATACAAAGAGGATAATTAATTGGTTGAATTCATCAGTTATGCCTAATATGACTGCAAAATTGTAAGTTAAGTCCAAAGAGCAAAGGAAGATCTGGTGCTGGAGAGCCACTGAAGAAAAGGGAGGTTCTATTTCCTACAGTTTCACACAGTCAGCAATAGAAAACATCAGGCTTGGAAAGCTTTGCATTTACTAGCACAGCAGAAAAGTACTCAGTCATTTATTATATATACTGCTTCACAGTGTAATCTCTTATTGTTTAGCAGTAGTAGAACTGTCAGATTAAAAATAAATATTTCATGACTTCTAACAGTAATGAGTTCTCGCTTTGATGTATAATCCATTATTAAACTCACCAAATGTTTTTTAGACTAGCTTATGTGGGTCAGCATTAGGACTTTTTAAAATACAGCTCTCTAGCCATATGGTTAGAGATTGTCATTAAATTAACCTGAATCAGTCGGTATCCCATCAGTTAATCTCCTGTCCTATAAATGGTAGGTGAGTTTTCTTTGTACTGATTATGCAATTTACAGCATCTGCCCATTTTATGCTTGACTGTGTCCTGTCTGAAATGGTCATTTCCCCATACCTGCTAGAGCCAATCAAAAACCTGCTCAGTTTGCAAGAAGACTGCAGGCACATGGCTATTCATCTTATATTTTCACCATAGGGGACTTAGCTGTTATGTATGACTATGGGAAACTATGTAGGATAAAGTCATTAAAGTGCTGAACATTATGACAATACTGTAGAAAATGCTTATCTGTATGCATTTTCCAGTTGAATTGTTATTTTATGAATGGCATTTACTTTCTAATGACGTAAGGGAAATTTATCATTTAATTCATAGGAATGTAGTTAAATTTCCTTGTAATTGTAACATTCTTGTTAAGTTTGTGCCAATTGGGGTCATATGTACGTAGATTTGATCCTAAAAGAAATTCTTAGAATTTGAGAGCAGGATTAACTGGAAAATAGGTAAGAAGCTAGACACAACCATCCCTTGATCATTAGCATCAGAATGACACAACATCAATTAATTTCCCATTTGCTTTCTGCATAACTGTATAACAGATGCAGAATTGTTATATAGATGCTAAAGGTGCAACCTTAGCATGAGAAGTTGCTGTTGCTATTTAACAGAGTGACAATCACAGGTATTCTCCATAACGTTTTAGATTAATAATAACTCTTAAGTAGACCTTAACTACAAAAAGGAATTTCTGAATTATCTCCTCTTATCCAAATATCATAATTGACAGTATGGTACCGCAGCTACAGTAATTGCAGTATGGTGGCATTCAATAGCAGTAGTATATTAAAGATGCATTTGTAAGACAAAACTATTGTACTCCTAATTATTATTTTTTTTAAAACGTATGTTATCCCTATTTACTTTTCTATCTATGAAATTAAAGAGAAAACAATGATATCTCAGTAGGACTTTACTGGATAACTACAGAAAAGGTGATGGTTTGAAATTCCTGTAGTTTTGCATGTTACATGTCAAAACTACAGCTAAATGTTGTAATAACATTATACCTGCTCTTTGTCATTTTAAACCTGTGGAATTTTATGCAGCTGACTGGAAATATAATATAAATACAAATATATTTCACTGTATTCTATGATTCTGTGATACTATCTTTAAAGTTATTTTTATTCTCTCCAATCCTGTGATGCAAAGTACAATTACATATCCCTTCACCAGAAGTAACCACAGCACTTCTGCTCTGCCTTGCCCTTGATCTGAGACCAAGGAAGAACATCTTTGTAGTAGAATTTCTTTTATTTGCAAATGCCTATGAAGATGAGTGGAAAATCCTTGAATAAAACCTTCAAGATAAAGGGTGGAGAGAAGAGGTATTCTAACAAATGCTTTAGAGTCGTTTTGGACACAATGCTTCAGTTTATGCTGCTCATATGATTTCCCCACATTGTTGTAAACAACCTGAATCAAGATAGTTCTTTCTGACAAAAAAACTTTTTTTTGAATCTTGTGAAGTAAGTCCATCCTAGATACTTAGCAAATAAAAATCTAGACAACATCTGCATCTAAAACTCCAATGGTTGTAGATATAATCAAACAAAACAAATGATAAAATGGTTTAGATAAGGGTTATACTATAGCATTCGTTTTTTTGGAATTCCCATTCTTTTGCGATGATGAAAATTAGTTTAGTAACAGTACCAAGTTTTTTTAAAAATCAGTGTTGTTTTTTACAGATATGGTTATTTACAGTTCTACAGATGTGAGAGAGACCTTTAAACTTTTTTTCTTTTCTTTTTCTTTCTTTTTGTGGATCTCAGTACAGTAAAAACAATCAGTTATAATGAGTAAAAATCTAGTGTTTTGATGGTTCTAGGCAGACAAATAGTAAGGGAGAAATTGCTGAACTAAGAAAAATCCAAGGGTGAACTGATTATAAAAATGTCTTCTGCATCATGCCAACGGAACTGTTTGCACAGTGGTGGCTTTATATTTTTATTTGCACTTTTATTCCTTTTTCTATGCACAGTTCCTGCCAGCACGAGTGGGGAAGTCATCGTGCCTCTGTACTTGGCACTGGTGAGGCCTCACTGTATTCAGTTCTGGGTCCCTCACTCCAGGAAGGACACTGAAGTGCTGGAGCATGTCCAGAGGAGAGCCACCAAGCTGGTGAGGAGTCTAGAGAAGAGGAGTCTAGAGAACAAGTCATACAAGGAGAGGCTGATGGAACTGGGCATGTTTAGTTTGGAGAAGAGGAGGCTGAGGGGAGACCTCATTGCCCTCTACAACTACCTGAGAGGAGGTTGTAGAGAGGTGGGGGTTGGCCTCTTCTCCCAAGGGAATAATGACAGGACCAGAGGAAATGGTCTAAAGTTGCAGAAGGGGAGGTTTAGATTAGATATTATGAAGAATTACTTTCCTGAGAGAGTGGTCAGGCACTGGAACAGCCTGCCCAGGGAGGTGGTGGAGTCACCATCCCTGGAAGTATTTAAAAAACATGTAGACGTGGCTCTTCAGGGCATGCTCTAGTGCCCAAGATTATTAGTGGGTGTGCTGGGTGCTGGGTGTGCTGTTGTGTTTTCTGTTTTGTTGTTTTTATTTTGTTGTTGTGGTTGGTTTTTTTTTGTTGTTTCGTTGGGGTTTTTTTGTTGGGTTTTTTTTGAGGTTGATCTCGATGATTTCAGAGGTCCCTTCCAACCATGGTGATTCTGTGATTCTGTAATCACAGCTGTCAACAAGTCAGAGAACAATTTTTAGAACTTTTGTTTCTAGATATATGAGATCAATACAAAGTATTATGGAGGAGTATTATGGACTATTATGGAGTATTATGCTAGTAAAAAATCATAGAATCATAGAATGGTTAGAGTTGGAAGGGACCTTAGATATCATCAAGTTCCAACCCCCCTGCCATAGGCAGGGACACCTCCCACTAGAGCAGGTTGCTCAAAGCCCCATCCAGCCTGGCCTTGAACACTTCCAGGGATGGGGCATCCACAACTTCCCTGGGCAACCTGTTCCAGTGCCTCACCACCCTCACAGTAAAGAATTTCTTTCTAGTATCTAATCTAAATGTCTTCTCTTCCAATTTTAAAACATTACCCCTTGTCCTGTCATTACGCTTCCTGACAAAAAGAGTCCCTCTCCGGCTCTCCTATAGGCTCCCTTCAGATATTGAAAGGCCGCTATAAGGTCTCCCCAGAGCCTTCTCTTCTCCAGGCTGAACAACCCCAGCTTTCTCAGCCTGTCTTCATAGGGGAGGTGTTCCTTCCCTCTCATCATCTTCGTGGCCCTCTGCTGGCCCTGTTCCAACAGATCCATGTCCTTCCTGTGCTGAGGATTCCAAAGCTGGACACAGTACTCCAGGTGAGGTCTCACAAGCGCAGAGTAGAGGGGCAGAATCACCTCCCGTGACCTGCTGACCACACTTCTCTTGGTGCAGCCCAGGATGCAGTTGGCTTTCTGGGCTGCCAGTGCACACTGCCGGCTCATGTGAAGCTTCTCACCCACCAACACCCCCAAGTCCTTCTCCTCAGGGCTGCTTTCTAGCCATCCTCCGCCCAACAAGTATTTGTGCCTGGGATTGCCACGTCCCAGGTGCAGGAGCCTGCACTTGGCTTGGTTGAACCTCATGTGATTTGCTGCATGAGCCCACCTCTCAAGCCCGTCCAGGTCCCTCTACATGGCATCCCTTCCCTCCAGCGTGTCAACTGCACCACCGAGTTTGGTGTCATCGGCAAACTTGCTGAGGGTGCACTCTATCCCACTGTCCATGTCTCCAACAAGGATGTTGAACAGCACTGGTCCCAGTACGGACCCCTGAGGAACAACACTCGTCACTGGCCACCAATTGGACATTGAGCCATTGACCACAACCCTTTGAGTGCGGCCATCCAGCCAGTTCCTTATCCACTGAGTGGTCCATCAGTCGAACTCATGACTTTCCAATGTTGAGACCAGGTTGTCGTTTGGGACAGTGTCAAACGCGTTGCACAAGTCCAGGTAGAGGATGTCTGTTGCTCTGCCCTTGTCCACCAAGTGTGTGGCAGTTTCATAAAAGGCCACCAAATTTGTCAGGCACAATTTGCCCTTGATGAGACCATGTTGGCTGTCTCTAATCACCTCCTTATTTTCCATGTGCCTTAGCAGAGATTCCAGGAGGATCTGCTCCATAATCTTGCCAGGCACAGAGGTGAGACTGACTGGCCTATACTGACAATATATGTTTTGATAATGGTAGCCAATACGATGTCTCAGAATGCATGAGCTGGACATGTCAGTAAATAAGATCCTCTACACTTAAAATGGATATTGCACTTAGAATGACTGTTAGATTTGTCTAAAAAAGGCAACTGTTCTAAGAACAAGGTTTCTCTAGCTGCTCAGTTATATCATATTTGAAGGCAGAAAGGAAGGAAGACTGGAAATATAGTGCAAAAGACATGTCCTCCACCATTTGTATTGGAACTGGTATGTTTGCAAGAGAAGTCAAAAGGAGAGGAAGACAACTAGTTTGTCTGCAGCACAGTAGTTACATTGGTAATATGCAAACTTTTGATACGGACTTCCTCTTACCTGGCATATTTATAAATTTCAAAATAATGAGGGGAGAAAAAACAAACATTTCTAAAATGTCAGACAAAATACCCTGTTCCCACTCAAAAAAACTCACAGAAGAGTTTCTGCTAACTAATCACTATATTTATATATGTTTCCAGATTAATAAAATCATGCCGTGTAATCATAATTGCATCCTGATAGCCCTCTGCAAGTATTTTCTATCTCAAATTTTCTTCTAATTTTCCCAACCTGTTTTAAAAAATTAGAATATCATCTCAGAGGTGTATCTCTGTCTGTTGAATAAAAAAAGACATTTTCAGATAAAAATACACTAAACACTGAAATGATAATTCCTTGATTTCTAACCCTCTTTGATATGAGACAAGAAGTATGTGTACTTTCTCAGGATTTATCAAAGCCCAAGGAAAGAAAAAGGCTGTGAGATTGGTGCCAGGCTGCTATGGTAAAAAATTCTGTGTTTTGTAGGTCATGTTTC
Organism: Calidris pugnax; assembly: GCF_001431845.1. Taxonomy (NCBI): domain Eukaryota; kingdom Metazoa; phylum Chordata; class Aves; order Charadriiformes; family Scolopacidae; genus Calidris; species Calidris pugnax. Next base: position 5,123,987 of record NW_015090999.1, on the reverse strand, counting down.
TGGAAGCAGTATCAAAGTGAACTGTTTTCAGTTTTCTTGCTATGCCTTTGGCTCAGAATGAGTTGATTGTGAAAGGGTTATTCAGTCTGTACAAAAAAAAAAACGAAAAAAAAAAACCCCAAACCATGGTATCTTTACAGAAGCACATTTAATTAAAGAAAAATAAAATTACCATAAAGAGTATGAAAAATGTTTTATATGCTCTTGAGGGCCTTAAGAGAAATAGACCACTGAAGTGCAATCCTTTCTTATAAAGAAATTTAAATAAGTTGAATGTTTCAACTGCTTAAATCACAGTTCCTATCTAAGAGTCAGAGAAAGTGTTTAGATGCAAAAATATAATCTTAGCTTGATTTGCTTTATAGGGGAAAGAGAAAACTGTTCTCTTTAAGGTACATAAACCTTCTTAAACAATGTCAAGATTAAAATGTGAATAGCAAAATAAATTGATTTGAATTTCATAAAAAATTAAACATGTTTAACTTATTTTTCCTCAAATCATAATTCAATTTAATTTAAACACAATATGTCATTCAGGAGCATGGCTGCTATGGTGGTAAAAAAATGAAACACAATGAAATTATGATACTAAGCTATATTTTGTCAAAGATTTATGAAGCATATAAAATGTCTTCAGGTGAAGTGTTTGTTTTCTTTTCCAGTATATAAATAGGTATGATTTCCGCCTATAATTTCCCTCTATAACAGTCAGCATTATACTTCTATTAATTTGCTAGTAGCATAGATTTTTTTAGTTCAATGTTGTACAAGTCTCTATGTAGTAAAACACTGTCTAAAGAGCACAGGAGGTGTAGTATAACAACCTTTCTAAAAAATTGAATACAAAAGTTTAACCCTGAGGAGAAGAACCTGGGGATGTTGGTGAATGAGAAGCTCAACATACGCACTGGCAGTCCAGAAAGCCAACCGCATCCTGAGTTGCCTCAAAAGAAGTGTGGCCAGCAGGTCACAGGAGGTGATTCTGCCCCTCTAATCTGCTCTTGTGAGAACTCACCTGGATTACTACCTCCAGCTCTGAAGTCGCCAATTTAAGAAGCACATGGACCTGTTGGAATGTGTCCAGAGCCAGAGCAGGGCCACAAAGATAATCAAAGGGCTGGATCATGTCTCTTATGAAGACAGGCTGAGAGAGTTGGGGTTGTTCAGCCTGAGGGTGAGAAGTGTCCAGGGAGACCTTATAACAGCCTTCCAGTATCTAAAGGGGTCCTACAGGAGAGATGGGGAGGGACCCTTTATGAGGGAGTGTAGCAATAGGATGAGAGGTAATGGCTTTAAACTGAAAGAGGGGAGATTTAGACTAGATATCAGGAAGAAATTCTTCACTGTGAGAGTGGTGAGACACTGGAACAGGTTTCCCAGGGAAGTTGTGGATGCCCCATCCCTGGAAGTGTTCAAGGCCAGGTTGCAGGGGATTTTGAGTAACCCAGTCAAGTGGGAGGTGTCCTTGCCCATGGCAGCTGGGTTGAAACTAGATATCTAAGGTCCCTTCCAACTCTCACCATTCTATGATTCTGTGATTCTCTGTTCCATTCTACCCACTTCTTTCCTGTTAATATATGGCTACTGTGTAATTAGCATGTATGTGAGTTATTAAATTGGTTTTATTTAACTTTCTTCATGTGCTCTGCCTGTGTCCCATATTGCAACTGGGAATAACATTCAGTACTGAATGTTATCAAAGCACACATCAGTGTTTGTTATACAATAGTCAAGACTTGATCTGAACTGTTTAAAACAAGGCAACAGTATGCTAAAACTAATTATTCTATCCCCAGATAAGTAGTCATAAAAGCACCAACACCCCTCTACACACAGTAGGTGACTATCACTAGATTCATGCCCTCCTGTCTGATCCAAAAGTTGTTTGGGCATCTGGTTCTGATTCTTTGCCTTCTCAGAAATACACCAAGAGCTAGCAGTCAACCATCTTCATCATTCTGAAAAGGCATTTCAAAAGAGAGCCTCAGAACAAACAAATGTTTATACAATATGGATAATCAGGGATGAGGTCCCAGGTGTGGACTAAGAAGAAAATATATTTGACTGTACAAATATACACTTCAATATATTGGTTTCAAAGTCCTTCGAACAGTATGGTACAGGAGAATACTGTCCTGTATACTACCATACTACTAATAAATTGGAAGAGCCAGGGCAACAACTGGTTGCCAGACAGTTGCCCTGCCAACAACCAGAACACTGGTACTGATATGATATTTTTTGAGGAGAAATTCAAGTGTAGAAGATGCAAGAAAAGCTACACCAGCTTACCAGAAAACAGTCCCTAGCACTTTATACATGCCAGACGAGATGTAGTCTTACATTGTGCTTGTATGCACAGACATCTCACAAAATTGCATTTGTGGCAGCTTAGGTATTTGAAGTATAGCCAGCATGCATGTAAGAGAAAGTCTGCAGTTGTCTGTTCACAAGATGTATTTAAAATTTTCATCTTTGACATTTTAAAGTATTTTTCCATTTATTTTAAATAAAGAATGTTATTCTGCTCCATCACACTATACTACCTAGTGGTACCTGTGTACATAAGCCTTGTTTATGCATTTGCAACTGTTGCAGTAGCACAGTTGGAAGACCTTGATTTTTTTGAGGAATTTTTGTAATTTTACCCCTTTCCTTCCTTTTGACATGTCAGCAAGATTTTTACATTAGGAAGAGTCCAAGGTTGCTCATTAGAATCCTTTAGTTATGCAAATGATTGACTGATAAGCATCTTAAATGCAACATCAAGATTGTATATCATCCTCTGACAGGTCCTAAAACATATATTGTCAGCAAACCATAGGGAACATTTGAATGAAATATTTTAGCATAGTTCTAATACCAAATTTTTGTTAGGTTAATCAATAAGAAGCTCATCTGCACACACAAAAAACGGCACAGAGAAACAATGGCAGGGGCAGTAACCCATCCTTGCTGATCTGAGGCCAACCAGAGGAGAGCCACCACCCCGTCAAAGGCTTCTCTCCACAAACCCAGAGGAGCACAGGGACACAAAGGCAGGAAGGACTTCAAATTGCAGACTCCCAAGGAATGAATGCCTTGTCTGAGCCTGGTCAAGGTCTGTCCCAGCAGAGATGTCAGCCCTGTTGGCAACATATAAAACCCATCAGGATGAATCATGGAAAGCAGTCTTCCATAGCAGCTTTTGGACTAAGGGAGGTCACTACCTAGGGGTATGAGACACATTATAGGATGCAGGGAAAAACCATTTTGGCGGTGCACATAATTATTAGAAGATGTTTAAAGGTGACACCAAGGGTGGGAAAAGGGAGAGAATTAAGTGATTTGGGGATGAGCAAGTATGGGAAATAGAGGGACAAGGGAATTCAGGGGTCCATTTCCATGTAAGCAGAGGCTGGCCAGCATGCTTGTGCCTGATTGTTGCAGTCAGTCACATCTCCTTATTAACTCCACCTTTGACTATTTTCTGGTAAGGAGCTCTTTACTCTCTGCTCGTGTGTGTGAAGAGGGGTTTGTGCTGCCAGCAAATGGAATGACTGCAGGTCTGTGAGTGAGTCTGTGATCACTAGTGGAGCGAGATCAAGGTGGACTAGCTGGTGAAAAAGCATGGGAGCTGGGGCAGAATGGACATCTCTATGGGCCAGCTCTGGCAGTGAGAGCACGTGTCAGCCTCTAAGGGTGAGAGCACAGGGAGCCTGGCTACTGGATCCAGGGAATCCTGTCCAGCTCTGTGTGTGTGTGTCTATGTGCGAGTGAGAGAGCTTGCACCAGCAAGGAGCTTCAGCCTCGGGGAATCATATGGCCAGGTACCAGCAAGTGGGGAGACTGGGAACCAGGGCCAGCTACTGGGCAGCCTGAATGTCAGCCCAGCTGCTGGAGTGATCCACCTTGAACATATGTATAGATATATATTCTCAGTAGTGGACCTCCATCCTTCTCATTCAGAGAGGGGAGCAGGATGAGGCCATTGGTATTGTCTGTGTTCATGTGAGTGCGTGTCTGTGATGTGGGGCTCTGGCCATGTATATATGTATATGTGTATATGTGCATATATATGTATATATGTGCATATATGTATATGTATATATGTGTATATAGGCATGTATGTATGTATTTGTATTGTATGTACCATGTGAAATACACAGCCTCACTAATGGACAGATTAGGGGACCAACTAGGACTGGGAGAAACTTGGGTCCTAGGGGATCATATGAATTTGGGAACCTAGAATATTCCTCCTCTGTGTCACCCGGACCTCCTGTGGTAAGGGAGTAATCTTAAGCAAAATAAAAATATAAAGCCTATTTTTAGAGAGTGTGTGTCTTTATTGAAATCTTTCCTATTCTTATTTTTGCTTTGCCATTGTTTTATGTAGTTTCTCACCACTATTGTTCCAACAGAATCTTTAATAAAAGCTAGGTACCAAGTTTCAACATACAGGACACAATTTCTAATTTGAAGAATGCATCATTGTCACGTGTGTTAACACATTGGTAAATACATAGAACTATTAAATATCTTAAAATTTCTCACTAGCACTATAATTTTTTATGATATTAACTTAAAAATTAATTACTATTTCTTAATAAAGAAAATTAATACCAGAAGTAGTTGTTTTAATCATTTAAACTAAAGATAATAGACATTAGCTTCTTACAGAGAAAAGCCTCTGCATTGCCACAGCTTCAAAATTATATTCTTTATGATGATATTTCAGATAGACATCTATATTTCTGAAATGTTTGTGGCAGTTAAAAAACAAGTGATTGAAAACTTTTTAGAAGAGTCTTCAAATCCAAAACATAACTTTATTTTATTATGTGTTACATCATGGTTTGAAAAATACATATTCTGTCAAAATCAACAGTAATATTATGGTTGTTCAGGGAAGTGGCTGAGTCACCATGCCTGGAGGCATTTAAAAGATTCGTAGATGTGGGACTTAGGGACATCATTTAGTGGTGGACTTGGCAGTGCTCGGTTAACAGTTGGACTTGGCAGAATCACAGAATTGTTTAGGTTGGAAAAGACCTTTAAGAAGTCCACCACTAAACCATGTTCCTAAGCACCAAATCTACACATCTTTCAAATACCTCCATGAATGGTGATTCCACCACTTCCCTGATCTTTCTTGTATTAAGGGTCCCAAAACCAAACACAATATTCAAGGTGCAGAATCACCAGAGCTGAGTAGAAGGAGACAAACTATTGCCTAGTCTAGGAAAACTACAGTTACCTTTTTGGAAATTATTGCTCTATTTACTGAATCCTGCAAAGTCATATTTCTAATTTGCCCTGAAAACACAAATTTTCTTCCTTATAGGCACTGTATCTTAATGGCAGTCACTACCATGTTCATTAAATGATTTATAAATATATAAATAAAATGTAGAAGTGACCTTGAATCATGATGGCTTTATCTATTTATTCTCAGTTTGTATTGGACAAACATACTATATCTTATGTAAAATATTATGATAAATATATGTGATTAAACTATCCTTTAATACCAAAACTTGTAAGTGTACAAAGTGATCATTATTGCAACTCTTCCATATGGCACTAGAGCTTTCCTAAGAGTAAATTTTAAATATACCATTTTACATGTTTTTGATGGTTGAAATAATTTATGCAAAGGTCAGAAAGAAACTTAAAATCCTTTGATTCTCAAAATGATAGCTAAAGGTCAAATACACAGATCTTGACTTCATGCAGAATTTGTTTTGGGGTAAAGAAACTTTCTTATTAAACCGATTCTCATTAATCCCCATTTCTAATTTTGTTTGTGCTGCCTATCTGAACTGAGCTTTTGCTTTCCATTCTGTGAAAAACCTCCAAATTTTAAGCAATATTTTTAACATATATTTGATAGACAATTATTTTTTTTAACTCCATCTTTAGCTTTGGGCTAACGGGTCAGGGAGACCAAGAAGTGTCTTTCTATTTCTGCTATACATTTCTGAAATGCTGCTTCTGGAAATACGTCACAGGAAGTTAAATCCCCCCTATGTGTTGAAGTCTTTCTCAGTTTATTCTTTCAGAGACAGTCCCTGGTTTTTGAATAATCTCTACTTAGAGATTTTCAGATTCTTTTATGAAACTCTGGTTTGTCTCCATGTTGCTTTAGCCTCTCTTACAAACAGTGATCAGACAACCTTTGTGAGAAATTTCCTAGATGTGGAAGACATTTGCTATTGATATATCCATTCTTTTATGCTGTTTTCTTGTCTAAAACACAAGTGGAAAATAGAATATAAAAATGTGCTTTCAGAGAGGAAAAAACACAACCAACCAACAACCAACCAAACAAGGAGCCATAAGGGTTTTTGTATTTCAGATGTGCAATAATGAGTACTTTTTGAGAACATAATAAAATATTTTGATTTATGAACTTACTGTTTGCTTTTATTAGGATACTTTAGTTTAAATTCTGCATCAAAGATGAAAGTTATTTGAATGTGAAAATTATGAATAACTGTTGCTTATTATGATGTCTATGATATCCCAGAGGAACCTGGAAGCACCTCAGATACCTCCTGTTTTCAAACCTGGATGGAGTCCATAAGCGCACAAGCATCCCCCTAACTGTAAAGGAGAGAGAGAGAGAAGATGAAAGCAATATAGCAACCAGAGTGGTTACCACTGATAGAAAACGGAAGTTTTCTAGATTTTTCAGCCTCCATAATTTCAGTATTGAGTATTCCAATGCTTATTCTGAAAACAGAAAGATGACTAGCTTTAACTACTGTAAAGATTAATTTCAAGTGAAGAATTGTCCTTGATGAGGTCTCTGACTTCAAGTCACTCCTGAATTGGAATGCCTGATATGTGTGAATCTCTTATTGTCATTTCTCTAATGCACCAGTGTTGTTACAAAATGATATGACAGAACACGTTAGCATCTCTTTCACAGACAAGAGAACACTGTCAATGTTTCTGGTGTGCCCTTTACAGAAACTGATGAAATGGCTTCTCATACTCCATGTAACTTTTTTCTTCTTCATTTACATTAACATGTAGCAATATACAGTTAGAATAAGGAAAAAAAAAAAATATTTAATATTGCAGATATTCACATTCAGTGCATATGAAGTTGGGGAAGGACCATCATGTTATGTAGCTGTGGATATAGCTAGTAAGACTACCAGAAGATTTAAGCATATCGAGAGAAATATAGAAAAGCCCTACACATTCCTACTCTTCATATTAACCTGCCTATTTTTTTGTTTGTGTTGACAGACCAAATTTTTAACTTGGTCCCTTTCTGGATCTAGCATGATAATCTGACATCTATCACTGGAAATATTTGCAATTGTATTAAGAAATGTTTCAAAGTTCTGCTGTTTTGGATTCATCTGAAAGATCAGGACATGAAAACAGAAGCTCTTACTAAGCAACCATTGCCTTTTGTTATCAAGTTCAAAATAAATGCCTGGACTTTGAACTTCTGGATTTTCCTGCTATAATATAGACAATAGCAAAATAGCACATTGCCATAAAAATAGCAATTAATAACAAAAAAGGTTCAAAGAAATAGCGACTTTCTAGGATGTTAAATTCTTCAGTACAAAATCAAAGGACATGATAGTGTATAAAGGGTTGTTTCAGCATTGCTAAAAATGAGTTAAAAATTTACACTCTTACATCAAGCTTCTTCCTGGATATCTCCTTGATTTTGTACTGTTTAGAACTTAATTTTAGTCTTGAAAAGAGACAGCAAAAGCACACGCTTATTTACATGTGATTTTTTTCTAAACTGCTTTTTATTGATGGTGGTAACTCAAGCAATGGATTTAAATCAACTTCACATCATTAAGAATCTTTTACATATCTTCATTTTTGCCTTGCTTTGCCTTTTTGTTGTGGTTTGTTCATCACACTGAGTGACATTTAAGCTATTAACCCTTTTCTTTTTCAGTAAGAACACATAATAAAAGTGAGGGGCAAAATACATTCAAGTTAATTTGTTCTTTTGTGTCATCTAGTGTCTTTTTGCGTGTTTCTACCTTTGCCATTTTTTCCCTAAAAAAATGTCTAAATTTCAAGTAGTTCTTCTGAGTCATTTATACAACTACTTGCTTTTTTCTGCACAAACACTTTCCTGTCATTTATCTTGGTCTTGTTAATTTTATCTCTGCATTTCTGCTTTCTAAGCTATTTGATTGTTTTCCTCCAGTATTTTCCAGCTTAAAACCAATAACTGGTTTTATTAAATGGAAAACTATATTTCAAAAGCCTCATCTGAAAAAAAAAATAATACCAGAAATCTGGTAAAGGCATCTTTAAAATGCCTTATAGTTTTACTTCTAGTACAGTGGCCTTGGGATCAATTTCCTCTCTACTCTGCACTGGTGAGGCCACAACTGGAATACTGCATCCAGTTCTGGGCCCCCCAGTTCAAGAGGGACAGGGAACTACTGGAGAGAGTCCAGCGTAGGGCAACAAAGATGATTAAGGGATTGGAGCACCTCCCTTATGAGGAAAGGCTCAAGGAGCTGGGACTCTTTAGCCTGGACAAGCGAACACTGAGGGGAGACCTTATTTATGTTTATAAGTATCTAAAGGGCGGGTTGAAGGATGTTGGAGCTGGGCTTTTTTCAGTGTTTTCCAGTGACAGGACAAGGGGCAACAGCCACAAGCTGGAACATGGAAAGTTCCATTCAAATATGAGAAAAAACTTCTTTACGGTGAGGGTGACAGAGCACTGGAATAGGCTGCCCAGGGAGGTTGTGGGGTCCCCTTCTTTGGAGATTTTCAAGACCTGCCTGGATGCAGTCCTGAGTAATGTGCTCTAGGCAATCCTGCTTTAGCAGGGGAGTTGGACCAGATGATCTCTAGAGGTCCCTTCCCACTCTAACAATTCCATGATTCCATGATTCCATGAATTTTCCTGCCACAAGGCCATCTGCAGATTCTAGATTAGCAATAATAAATCTAAAAACATTCCTGGAGAAGTGAGTCTTGTAACTTACAAACACAGTTCAACAGATCACCAGTTCTGGGGACATTCCTCATTACTATGATTTGCTGAATCTCTTTAGGTCTATCTGGGACAAATTTTCTGACAACAATTTTCTTACCATATTGTCTTTGTTTCCAAGCAAAAGCTTCCCTAGATATTCCGGCATCCAGAACATAACATTTGAATATTAAACAGATGACCCCCTGCAAGAGAGAAAGTAAAAACTCATTATGGTAGGAATAAGCTACTGTGCACTTTTTCTCCTTTATGCATGTAGTACTTGAAATCCACCAGTTCATGAGCAAATGGATAATCATCATGCCTGCTGAATCTAAAGCCATCAGTAGCTGTGTTAATAGATAAGATTATGATGAAATAAGACCTACATTCTCGGTTACATTAGCAAGCGAACCTGGCCAAGTGATCCAAACCAGAAAACCATAAATGTTCATTATCATCAATACCACCTCATTTCCTCTACAGAATCTAAATATATTTTAAAGCCAAGTTCTACAGATCAAGTAATAACATGTTTTTGAAAGATACTTAATGCAATACCCTATCTGATAATAGAGTTCTGAAAGACTATTCCATAGATTTTTGGAAACTTGTGCATTGTGAATTGTATCTGTTGAATCATAAACATTCATTTGGAACATAATTTGTAATTCAAACTTTAACCTTTCAGCTCCTGATTTGATCTATGATACATATAATCTCTGAAAATGTGTGTTTCATTTCTGGCTTTTCTGGATTTCTTAAGTGTCTCCATCTGTCTTACTAATTTAGTTGTGGATTTAAACCAAATAGTTGTGCCTTCCCCACCCTCACACACACACAACCTCCTCCTCCCCACTCTCCTACTGCATTTTGTTTGCTTTTTTTTTTTTTTTTTCACTTTCTGCTTAAATTTTTGAGCAGATTGATTTCCAGGGAACATATTTAGTAGCCACTTTTGAGGAAATATGTACAGTTTAAGTATAAATAACGGATTGTGTGAGGAAGTCAAATATTGAGTCGATAGAGAATGAAGTGTTTATAACCACTGATATATAAATTGTCTCTAAAACATGCCAGAAAATGTCTGGCAAACAATCTGAGTGTATGGTATACATTTCTTGGGAACAATCAGCTCTACCTTGCAACAAAAAAGAGCCTATCTCTGTTTTCAGGCTTCTAATGTGCCTGTGAACACTGCTGATTTGAATGTCATGCCTAGAACACCTTTTCTTTGTTTCCTTGCCTGTAAGTGCAAACTGAAAGAAGAATTTCTTATAACAAACACACCTTGTTAGATGCAAAAAAGGAAGATATGTGTGTCCATATACACAGTTGTTGTTATTCACTTTTGTAAAGAGTGGACAGAAATATTTGTTAATGTATACGTTAAAGAAATAGTGTTCAGAAGTTAAAATCTTTCATATTTTTAAAATTATTATTCTTTTCCACTTTTAGAATTAAACATAGAAACATCATTCTAGGAACAAGCTCTCATTCTCAGTGAGGGATATACCTAAATGAAACCTATTAATGCCTCCCTCTGTGATTTCGTTTAAACCCCAGTCTTGCTGTCATTGTACCTGCAGAAGGAGGAAAAAGTAAATAACATCTGATCATCTGAAGGAAACCTGAAACATTCTTGGTACTAATTATGCATTTTCTTGTTTAGAGTTCATATTTTTTCTTCTGCTCTTCTGACACTATCTTCTACATAATCATTCTTTATCACATATTCCAAAAGTAAAAAACCATGGATATGTGATGTTAAATTGTAGGTTTCTGTCAAAAAAATAAGACCAAAAAGGAAATGACAGATTTAAGAATATAAGAAGCTGTTGTTACTAAAATTTATGTGCAGTTCGGGGAAAAAAAGTTACATTCTTGTGACAGGACTAGTAGAATCTTCATATGCAATCTAGTCTTAAGTCTAGGTTAATGTTTTCAATATTTTTTTTTTCCTAAATGTCCATGTTCCATGAAAATTTCCTGAATTTTATTTTGAATAAAAGTAATGCAGAACTACAGAGATCTTTTATTAAGGAATCATTTTAGTAATTTTAAATTTAACCCACTGAAACTTAAGTATCTGCTATATAAGCTCTATTTTAATGGAATTTACCTGACTTTCAACTAAGGTGACTGCGGTAGCCTAGCTGTTTTGAGAAACATCTGGACAAATAACCCTGTATTTTCTGTAGTCAGACAAAATACACGTCAGCTGTCCAGACATATATGTATATGTTATTTCAGCATTTATTAATTACATGACTGAGAAGAATCTGAAACAAAATTATTGCAAAATAACTGCCATCTCACTGATCTAAGACATGCTTTTTTTCTATAGGATGGGCTATAGCGAGAGGGAGATGTTGAGACTCAGGAGAGAATAAGATTCTCTTTCCCAGGTTGTTACTGGTGGGTATGGGATTCTCTTTCCAGTGTTGCTACTGTTGGGGATGGGAAGGCACTGCTTGTCTTCACTACCCTGGTGGCCTCACCTTGGACCCACTTATCCAGGGCCCAAGATCACCTGGGGTACCTGTGCCCAGCCCAGTGTCTAGTCCTACCTCTGAATCTGGCATTCACTTACTTGAATGATGTGTTTTAACAGCACTAATGGCTAGACAGCACAGGAGAAAACCACTTTCAAGACAGACTTAAGCAGTTGACCAACTGCAAGTAAGATGTGAAGTTAACAGTCCTTTTGTTTTGCAACATTTGGCAAACTTTGGTGGTATGCAAATATCCTACTTTTTAGACGCCTGTTACTTCTGAGTTGTATGAGAATGCCAAACTTCACGCTTGTGAATAGTCCATATGGCAATATATGTAAAAATCGGGTATCCAAATGCTCAGTACTGTAACCCATACTGTCATAAGGGCTGTGGGACATATTTTTTATGTTTGAAAGTAGGACTAGTGGCAGCTATTGTAATGATTTATCTAGAAGTGAGCCAAGAGATATGCTACCTGAGTCTAATTTCATGAAGTGAGACAAAAAATGGACCCAGAGAGATGTCCCCTGCAGACAGCTTTTCAAAAGTAATAAAGTTGCTAAATTCGGCTACAGGAGGACTTTCTGCATGGTTCTCTTTTAAGACTATTACATTTAAAAATTATTCAGAAGTAAGGTAATAATTTCAATTTAAATACAAGTGCTTCTATGAGTATTATAAGCAATAAATCCATTGCAGGTTGGGGAATATTACTGTCTTGCTCAAATTTCATTAACAGAACTGTTAATTAAGTTAAGGCTACCAAAATTCTTAATAATAGCCTTAAATGAAACTGTATATATTCCTCTTCAAGATTCCAGCCATCAAGAATCTTCTAATTGATTAAAAAAAAAAAAAAGATAAAAAATATAATCTTTTTACTTATTGTGCCATCAGGAGACAATAGATCTTGAACTCCATGAGCACATTTTTTCAGAGAATAGGCTTACTTATAGTACTCAACTAGTATCATAGGCATAATTCACTATATCATTTATGTGATACATAATAGACTTGTTGAAATATCAGCTGTCTTCTTGCCAAATTCTGAAATCTCAGTAGTGGGCCTTGGTAGCCACATTTTCTGGATATTAGAGGCATAGTATAAACACAGCAATCTGTATTGCTTCATTATGATGTACCAATCCAAATGTAAAGAAGAAAGGAGTTAATTTAAGCATAAGGAAGATAAAATTTGTAACACAGAATGTTTTGCCATAGCTATATGAGATTAATTCCATTAATAATTTCTATTAATTCTTCAGATATGGAATTGTTCCTGACACCACTTATCAAAACAGCATGAAGTTTTGCATCTGAAGTTAAGCTCGTCTCATTGTTTAAATACACCAGGTTTTACAACAACAAGGAATATCGTCTGAATGTTGACTAACAGTTTTAGCTAATATGCCACAGTTTTCAGGCACGTGATAATTAGATGAGGTCCATGTATTTAAAATATCAGTAAAGACCATTAAAATGAATACTGTAAGTAGCATATATACTACTTGTTATATATTTGTCTTAACATATGTTTCTAGTTTTTTTGAGTGGCTACTTTTCAATCAATTGAGATACTAAACCTATTGTAGCTGTGAAGTACATTGGTGACAAACATAGATTTTTTGAGGAACTTTGCTTTCCCTTTTGTTATATAATTTTATTATCTAATCTACTTATCTAGATACAGATATATATGTATATATTTTTCTATAATAAGATTGGCTATGTACTTTTTAAAAATAATTCTTACATTTATCAAGAATTTAAATAATAATAAGGATGGGAAGGATACATCACCCTGGCCTCTGTAAATTGATTAGATTTATATAGAGACAAGTCAAAGGTTCAGTTGGAAAAAAGTATATTTTTTCACTGAATACAGTGCTTTTTCTTACCTGGGATTTTAGGAAGTTATTGCTGTGGGGAAAAAATGCAAAACTAAAAAAACCCAAAACACCCAAACACACACACACACAAAAACCCTCAAAACACAAAACAACACCAAAACCCCCCAAATCCAACAGTGATAAATGGAACTACCTCTAAATGCAGCTCACTCCAACTTTTTCCTTTTACATAAGAAAATTAAATTTCCAGTTCTTCCAAGAAAGTTAACAATATCAGAATTTTCAGAGGCTCTGTCAGTTTACTGTAAGCCAGGAGGTTAAAAGTATCATTTACACTGATAGACAGACAGCTAAAAAGTGTGAATCCTCCCAGTTTTATACTAATGAGACAGATCCTCCTTCCTGGCCGTGTGTACACAAAAAGATGAGAAAATCCCTTTTGGCTCTTGAAGGCATCAAGTTGTTCAGACTTGCAGGTAGGTTGCAACCACTACTGTAGCTCCTTTAAGTTGAAAAATAAGATTTATTAAATCACTAGAGGCAAGAGGAACAGCTGAATTCCTCTTTTCCTAATGATAAGAAAACATTAACTAAAAAGGAGTAACTGAATTTATACAGGATACCTCGCACTGTACAATGTATGAAGATAGATATTTCTCCTACAGCTACCCATATGAAAGTCACAGCTGTTTTATGAAGCTACAGCAGTTGGTAAGTCTCTGAAAGTGGAGCAAGCAGATATCTGAATCTAACACAGGAGTTTAAACTCAACAGTCTCAGAATTTGGGACAGGTTGGTTCAGTGTCGGTGTAGGAGAGGACTGTGAAATAGCAGAACGGTTGCATTTATGATCCTCCAGAGGATCAGGCAGATAGCACTATATAATGGGGTTTTTTTCCCAAAGGTGCTATGAATGAGGAAAGACAGTCAAGGATGGACCCAGTTTCTAATTACTATTAAAAAACCTAGTAACTGGTGTGTAAACGGTGTAACCGTATACGTGGTCCTGTAAGAGAATACTTAGATTCTGGTGGATGCTTTCATTTCATTTTCAGACTAAATTACCTTTTTGAAATGTTAATAAGTTTGAGTTGGCACATTGCGTATTATTATGTCTTTTCTTTTTTTCTTTTTCTTTATTTTTAATATGCAAAGATTTGGACTGTCATTATTAGAAAAAATAAACAATTAAAATATTACAAGTTTCAGAATGCTAGTGTTTGCTAGTCAAAATTTGTCAACTATATAGCTTTTGTAAATTTCCTGTGTTCAATAGTAACCTTGTGCTGTGACTGTGCACATTCACAATTTCTGTATATATTTGTGTGGCATGTATGTGCAATTGAACTCTGAAAATAATATGAATTCTACAGAGCAAAGGAAAAATAAACCTCCATGGCTTTCTAGTGGGAAGAATTGAGGACAATCAGAGTGCATTGAAAAGATAATTAGTAGAAAGTGCTGATATGATTGCCAAGGATGGGTACAGCTGTCTGTGCCTACAAGGAGACACAGCCATCTGTATGCACAACAGCTTCATTGCTGTATGACAGCTTCCTTCTGAAAACAGCACAGCTGAGTTGGGAATAAACGAGGGGGGAAAAAGTCACTTTTCAATTAAGCTAGTAATTTATTTGTGCTGTAATACTGTAGATTATGTATTCCCCATCCTTTTCCAGACGTTATTTGAAGTTTTTCTCCTTTTTGAAGATGAAGAAGACTAGGCCTGAGGGCTTGCTTGTCTCCTCAAATTACTTGACTCCATCTGTTTAGAGCCTTAATGCTTAAATAATGCTTAAATGTACAGAATTCACTTTAATATAATTCCAGTTAAAATGTATGGGAATAAGTTCTAACATCATTTCCACATCAAATGGCTTGGGGGGGCTGGGGGAGAGGAGACCTTTCAGATTGGGGTTCACGCCAAAAGCAATTTGGAAAATGTTCACAAATAAGACGTTCATAACATCTGTAGAGCTCAAGTATTTAATGTAAGTGTGAATAAAAACATTTTCTGTATGTGGATTTTTATCTGCAATGCTGTCAAAAAGTCCTGTCAAAGGACTGGATACACTGTCATTATCAGTAACTTTAACTAAACTAGCAGCATTACCAGTAGAAACAGAATTATAGCTTTAACATTGCCAGTCCATCCTCTGTCAGGAACAATCTGACTCCTTTCATCATCCATCAACAAAGCAGCTGGAATTTGCATCCACAAATGGGTGGAACAGTCATTTCAAAAGATAAGGTCTTGTTTGGAAGGTCTACAGAACCTTCTACAACAGTGTGTCTTCGAGTTAAAACCTTCCCTTGCCTTTGGAAGGTGAGGGAAATTCATCCATACATAAACCATTGGTTCAAGCACACAGGAGAATTTCATACCCATGGTTCTATTTACTCAAGGGTTTCATAGAATCATAGAATGATAGAATGGATTGGGTTGGAAGGGACCTTAAATATCACCTAGTTCCAAAATCCCTGCCATGGTCAGGGACACCTCCCACGAGAGCAGGTTGCTCAAAGCCCCATCCAGCCTGGCCTTGAACACTTCCAGGGATGGGGCATCCACAACTTCCCTGGGCAACCTGTTCCAGTGCCTCACCACCCTCACTGTAAAGAATGAATTTCTAGTATCTAATCTAAATCTTCCCTCTTCTAATTTAAAACCATTACCCCTTGTCTTGTCACTACACTTCCTGACAAAGAGTCCCTCTCCGGCTCTCCTATAGGCTCCCTTCAGATATTGAAAGGCCGCTATAAGGTCTCCCCAGAGTCTTCTCTTCTCCAGGCTGAACAACCCCAGCTGTCTCATCCTGTCTTCACAGGGGAGATGCTCCTTCCCTCTCATCATCTTCATGGCCCTCTGCTGGACCCATTCCAACAGGTCCATATCTTTCCTGTGTTGAGGACTCCAAAGCTGGACACAGTACTCCAGGTGGGGTCTCATTAGAACAGAGTAGATGGATAGAATCACCTCCTGCAACCTGCTGACCATACTTCTTTTGATGCTGCCCAAGATGCGGTTTTAAGTTTCTTAATGCAACTTTAAGAAGTAGAAATATTTTCCCCAAAACTAACCTTGAAGTGTAATCACACGACTCCAAAAGCTCTGTCATAATGCTGGCATGTAGTTCCTATTTGTTAAGACACCTCAGTTCCTATTCAAAGACTGTAAAACCTTTGATATTGAACAGATTTTGAACCCATTGGTTCATTTTTTAAGAAGTAAGAGATTGGAGGTACTTCATCCTGTTTTTTTCCTCCTCAGCTATGCGGTTCCTATTGCTCCAGCTTTAAGTTCAGAGTTGTTTTAGTTCTTAAAATATTCTGAATCAGTTTAAGAAATGGTGTACTAATGTACAGACATCAGAATATGGCTAGTTTATGCATAGTCAGAAAATATTTATTTTTTATGAGAATAGTCCATCTTTTCCAACATCAAAACAAAATAAACTTGCAGATACGTGTTCAAAAACAAAAACAAAATCTTACAAAAAATAATTTACACTTTTAATGAAATTTTATTTCTAGAATGCCCAATTTACTTCTTTAAATTAAAAGATTATATATAGTTTATGCAAATGTAATAAAAGTATTCATATCATGTTTATAATTAAACAATAACAGAGAAATGAAAACAGAAGAAAATGGAAACAAAGTAAACATCATGATTAAAATATTAATTTTCCTCTTCTCCATTGACCCCACTGTCAAAATCCTTTTCTCAATAGAAAATGCTAATATCTGCTTTTCTGCTTCATAGACACTGAATAGTTATAATGATATATTTATGATTAAGTTGTTCAGCTAGTCATTAGTATAAGGTGAACAACTTGCTTTGAGACAGAATGGAAATTAGAGTTAAAAACAGATTAAAATCTACATGGTCAACTGAATTATAAGGTAAATGGAAATCCTCTTCTAACTGATGTTATAGTTATAACTCAGAAATTATAGTAACTGTTAAATAACTTGAGTATGTATTAAATTGGGGGAAAAGTGAGGCAAGTATAACCTATGTGGAATACCTGTCAACTTAGTACAGCCTCCAAACCTTGAGTCCTCTACTTTGTCCTTCTCTGCTGTTATTGTGGCAGTAATTACTTTGATGGTTTTTATTCTTGAGGATCTTGGTGTCTAGGTGGTACAACTTCAATCACACAATAGACTATTACCTTGGAGAATCCAGTAATAACAACCAGAACACAACAGAAACAATACCTTAGTGAATCTACCAAATCAATAAAACATAACATTAGAAAAGTCTAGAAACAGAAAACCTGACTTTTCCAAAATTCAAAGAACAAAGATAAGAAAATGAGTATGTGCTTTGCTTACTATTTCAAGTTCAGGTCTGCCTGAACCTCATTATGTACAGGTGGTCTGCACAATTAGATTTGAGCTTCTAGATCCTATTTCAGAGGCACAAGTGGTAAAACAAAGTAGTTAAAGTATAAACATTGAAAAGATATATGTTCTTTTCTTGTGTCCTCTTTCATTCTTTAATTAAGGATGTAAATAAACCTTTAACAAAGTCAGATATTCATGCTTTAGAAAAATCAGCCTGAAGTTTCCTCTGAAGTCTGTTGAAATCAAAAATTTCTAGGACTTCATCTTTGTCTCTGGGTCTCATAATGGATTGTTCTGTGTTCAGATAAAGTAATTCAGTTAAATTTGACATTAAAAGTAAACAGGATATAGGTCTTTAACCTCATTTAAAATAGATAATTGAAATAGAGAACAGCAGGGTATCAATAAGCATATTGCATATTGACGATGATTTGCACAGACAATTTGTTTTGACTTAGATATTATTTTGATTTAATCAACAACAACATATGTAAGAAATGGAAACCAACATGACCATGGAAAAGCAACACAAGTAAAGGGTTAATCATGTGTAACAATAATCAGTCAAGCAACCCATCAGTCTCTGAATTCCACTCTCACAAGCTAGCATCAATAAACATCAACAGACAGATAAAGAGAAAACACATACGTATTGTATAAAACTATATATTACTATACAGTTCATTTCTTTTTTATTCAAGGAAAAAGTTAGAGGTACTGTTTCTGAAAGGCGTAACAAACAAGTAACTATAATAAAGGCCAGACGACAGTGTCAGAGACAATTTGGAAACATTTTATGAAAACCAAAATAAAACCCATATTATAGAAATTAAAGTTTGCAATTAAATCACACACATTAAATTTCTACAGTGTGGTTATAATAATTTGAGTTTGGCATCTAATTTGAAAATATTATTTCCACATTAATTTTTTTCCTACAGTTTTATATATGAAAAAATGAATCATGGAATCACGTGGATAAAAGTCTTCAACATGAAATTACGACAAACAATTTTACATATCCATCCTTGGTTAAGAAATAATAAGAAGTATCAAGTCAGAAATTTATATACCATTTAGAATCATTTTATCATAACAGAATCATCCTTTTTGTTAAATGCTCAGTATTGCCAGGAGGTCCATAAGGGATGAGGATTCTTTTCATGATGATATGCTTGCAGAATTAAGTTTTAAAGTATAATGTATTACTCTACTTTATAAAACCAGCATCTTCTCTACAGGGATTACCTGTATGAAGAAGACATAGTTCAAAGAAAAGATGAATTTTGGGGAATAAAAAAAAGAAAAAACCAGACAAAATAATAAACAGAAGACACCAAACCTCTTCCATTTACCCTTTATTATATTTTTAAATTGCCCTCTATCATTATTATTAAAAAGTGAGTGGCATAAAAAAAAAAGAAAATATAATCACAATTCTTATTTCATTATATATATAAAAAATAAGTGTTTCAACATGTATATTTTTGCTTTTATAAAAATAATCAGATGCTTAATACTTCAAAGGAGAAAGTTTTAGGATGCATTCAGTTTCCTAGTTTAGATTCCCTTCTACACTGCAAGTAACAATGACGTGACAAAGCGTAGATCATAAAACAAAACTATAGCTCTTTCCAGACACTCTCCAAAGTTTTCACTTACTCAGTGAAAGGGGCTGATTCAAGCATGGTTCAATTCATTATAGACCCATGCTCATAATTTTAAACAGATGTTAGCAAGGCATTGCACGACATGCAGTGTTCCCAATGCCAAAGAACAGTGAGCAATCTGTTCTTCCTTTTTTGAAGATGACTAGTTGATTATTCATATCATTCCTTAATTATTAAAGATGCATAAAGTGATTCGGATAACCAAAAAATGATCCAACCTGAAATTTTGTCAAAAATGTGCAGAAATTCCAAATACTTTGGAAATTAAAGTAACATAGGGATCATATTACCTAGAGAAAGCAACTATATCAGAAGAAAATAAATTTTGACAGAATTTCTGGCCTCAAAAATATACAATCCTGCCAGTGTTGTTGTTATTTTGCTTCAAAACTGGTTTTCAGATCAGTTAAGAGTTAAATTATGAGACTTCACATTTTCAGATTTATCCATCACTGTTGCATCCAAATTTTCAGTGAAATAATGCATGTGAATTTACAACTTAAATGTAAATAGTTTTTGAAAGGCCAGAATGTAACAATTATGTATTTATACATTTATAAATTAAATACATTCACATAAATGAAATTACAGATAATAATTAAACCTGGAACTGTAAATATCTTCTAGCTGAAAAAAAAAAACTTTCAAAAAAATTGCCTTTGGGACAGAAAAAACATACACTGGTCTTTCAGAGTACTGAAATTCCTCATTGGCTGTAGTTCTCATTTTTACAATGTTTGGGGTGCACACTTGTCTTGTCTAGGAAGAAAATGGAAGGGTATTATTCTAATTTAAGTGGAAGAGAAAAAGTTACCTTGTGGAAAAAACTGTAGCAGTATTATTTAGAGTTATTTTCATATATTGCATAACCAAGCAGATGGTTAATAGCACACTAAACTGTAGGCCTATATAAATTATAATGTCTCATAAATGATAAGCGATAGATCTTTGCATTTTTGTCAGTGGGTTTATTCTTGCATTTTATATAAGTGGAAATTAGCTAGTGTGGTATAAGAAAAAATCCTGATACTTTCTAATCCTGACTTCATAACAAAACAACAAAAGAAAGGGCTTGTTCAGAATTTTTATATGTTCTGAGTACTCTATAGCTTTGCCATAAATAATTATGATATAAGAAAAAATCCTGATACTTTCTAATCCTGACTTCATAACAAACCAACAAAAGAAAGGGCTTGTTCAGAATTTTTATATGTTCTGAGTACTCTATAGCTTTGCCTTGGTTTCTCTTTGTGGGGACTTTTATGCCTCTTTTGTCTAAGAGCCACTCTAAAGACCTTTTCTGTTGTTTGCTATATCAGCGCTCCTTCCAGAGCTCAAAAATTTACTGTGTTTGTGTGTTCGTTTGCTTTTTGACAATGAAAGACCTAACTGCCTATTTCAAAATGGTTCTGTGACGCAGGAGCTGCAACACAATAATTGTTTGTAACTCTGATTAACTAGTTTAACGGTTGTGTACCTGTCTGCTGAGGAGGGACTTGACTGCATGTTACTGTCAGGCCACCTGGCTCCCAGTTTCCTCATTGTCACCAGCTCACTTCTTTGGGAGCAGTAACAGGATACTTTGTTATTGCTCTATGTCCAGAGCTGAGATAAGGGCCTTTGCAAAAACATCTTTGCTGCTGCAATGATTCCTATCCCACTTGTTTTATGTGGAATTAAAGACTTCCAGTTGGATCCTCAAATAATACACTGAGGTATGATAGCACTGAGTAGGTTGATTATGTTCACGCATGATGACTGAAGACCTGATTGTTTACTGCTTTCATTAATTTCATTTCATTTCATTTCATTTCATTTCATTTCATTTCATTTCATTTCATTTTCATCGTTCATATAGAAGGCTTTTGGATTTTTTAATATTTTTTATATTATTTTAAGGTTTTCCTTAAGTAAACTTCATGTAGTGTGTGTAAGTCACTGAAGTGACTAGTAAAACAATTATTAGTTTTCATTGTGCGCTTAAGGATGGGTTCATGTTATCAATTCCAGGCATTTAGAAATTAAATGGTTACACAGAAGCAGTTATTTAAGTCCATCCTTAGTCAATGGAAAGAGGACTGGCACTTCCTCAAAGCAAGACGCTTCCTGTTGTGATGTATGTGTCTAACTAGGCCGACTGAATTGCTTCTGGGAGTGAATCTCCCACAGAGGAAGACAGTTTCAGTAGAGAGCATAAAAAACTAATTACACTGGATATCCAGTTGTAAATGGGTAAATTAAGGACTTCTACTCCAAACATATCTTCCAGAGTTTTTCAGGAAAATATTCCCATGAAGAGTCTCTAAAAGATTACCTCACATAGCAAATACTTTTTGTTTTTTGGAAAACTAACAAAATCTGTCCATTCTTCAGAACATGTTTTAAATGTGTGCACTCATTGTTACAACTTTAAACCTATAACCTAAGGTATAATTTATTCTGAAAAAAAAAGTTCTATTGAAAAAATTATCTAATTAATAAAATTCATGGTACTGTATATTGCAACAGTATACATACACAATATTAGCTACTCTAATATTTATTAAAGGAAAAAAAAATCATCCATGTGAAGAATTGCATGATAGAAAGCAGAAAACTGATCTTGCTCTCATTAAAGCAATGAAAGTCTTGCCTGGAATATCAGAACAGAACGGTACCCTAGAAATAAATACCTCAGTTTTTCTTTGGAAACCTGGGCTGAGCTATTGATGTAAAAGAAATTTTTTCACAGAGGCACTGGAAGTGTCGGTATTGGTGTAGTGATTTTATATGTACTTTCCTTCAGTAGAGGTCACATTAGCTTCTCCATTACTCAACTTGTTCTTTTTACTGTTGCTACAGTTACTTCCAACATAGATTCAAACCTGTCCACTTTGTAATGTTCAGGAATTAGAAATCTAATCATGTCAGTATAATTATTCTTCACAGTGTCACAAAAGGCCCTTCCCAATAATTTGTGTGACATGGCTGCTCCAAAATATTCTATTTGCTAGCTGAACATATGAATTATGAAAACTCGCTTCCAAAAATATTTTTAATATATATTATTGCACACGAAATATTTATTTTTCTCTCTAGGATATAAATAACTGCTGAAGTTTCCTTGCTGAAGACACATGAAATACTGAAATATTCTCTTCTTTGTCTCCCATCAAAAAGTATATTTGAAAAGAATCATAGAATCATAGAATTGTCTAGTTTGGAAGGGACCTTTCAGATCATCAACTCCAACCATCAACCTAACTGACAAAAACCCATCACTAAACCATGTCCTTAAGCACTAGGTCTACCCGTCTTTTAAATACCTCCAGGTATTCTACCACTTCCCTGGGCAACCTGATCCAATGCTTGATAACCCTTTCAGTGTAAAAATTACTCCTAATGTCTAATGTAAACCTCCCCCGGTGCAACTTGAGGCCATTTCCTTTTGTCTTATTGCTTGTTACTCGGGAGAAGAGATCAACCCACCACTTTTCTACAACCTCCTTTCAGGTAGTTGTAGAGAGCAATAAGATCTACCCTCAGCCTCTTTTTCTCCAGGCTAAACAAACCCAGCTCCCTCAGCTGCTCCTCATAAGATTTGTTCTCCAGACCCCCCCACCAGTTTCTTTGTCCTTCTCTGGAATGCTCCAGCACGTGAATGTCTTTCCTGTAGTGAGGGGCCCAAAACTGAACACAGTATTCGAGGTGAGGCCTCACCAGTGCTGAGTACAGGGGGACAATCACTTCCCTAGTCCTCCTCACCACATTGTTCCTGATACAGGCTAGGATGCTGTTGGCCTTACTGGCCACCTGGGCCATATGAGCCAGCAGTCAACCAACAACCCCAGGTCTTTTTCTGCTGGGCAGCTTTCCAGTCACTCTTCCCCAAGTCTGTAGCATTGCATAGAGTTGTTGTGACCCAAGTGCAGGAAAAAAGGAAGATATGCTTGATATCTTAAATCATAGGTGTCAATCACACACTCATATCTGTGGATAAATATACGTTTTCTCAGTTCTTTTGTTACTCAAATTCTACTTTGTATTGCTATTATTTTTTGCTGTTAATATTCTATTGAATTTTTGACTCATCTCATGTTTTTAAAGTTACCAGCACATTCTACTGTAGCAAACATTTTCTTTCCAAATGAGTTCAAACATTCTGTAACAACTAAGTGGATATAATGCAAATCCTTTTTTCACTGTGCCCTTTCAGTTTTCTCATGTAAATCACCCTTTCTAATCCTGTTTGTATTAATGTCTGATACAGTTTGTAATTCAAATAAAAATCCTTTATTTAATCCAAGCTTTTTCCCACTATTATTGTCTTTCTGCTATTATTAAAAAAAAATATTTTAAAGAAGAATTCAGTCACCTCTATTACCTTTCAGTTTCTTTCTCTTCCAGTTATTCTTTACAAGAATATGTAAGCAACAGTTTCTAAGTCTGTTTCTAAGTTTCTTTCTAATCCTCTATGTCTTAACTGGTTGGGATAACTATGAACAGCTTAGCAGCTGAAAGTAACTTCTCTAATACTTTCACATACATCAATTTTTTCCCAAAGTTACCTCTGATACTGATGGTAGTAGAGTTGTTTATGTTGTTTTCAATTCACTGTATTTGTACTAAATATTATCTATAAAAAAAACCCAAACAAACAAAAAACCCCAACCCAAACCAAAACCAGATAGGTATGAAATAAGCCACTTGTTCACCTTTCTCCTATATTTATGTTCTAGGGAGGCAGATGAGTACTGATAAAATTCAGCTAGAAGGTTCATTATCATTGCAGCTGACGTAGATAGAGGCTAAGGACAGAAAAAATGGAAAGTCCACAGAAGAGCAAAGATAAGTGGAGGACCAGAAGTTTATATGCAGTATGAAGGAGAACCAAAGCCAAACGACAGATGTGGTAGAAGGGACACAACAGATTGAAGTTCCTTCACTCTAAACTATTAAAAATGCTGAACTGGAAAAAAAAGACAGTAGAAAGATTTACCTTGGAACATCGTGCATCCAAGGATACTCGTTATCAACACTTTTTACTTAATACACCTCACTCCAGTAGAATTAAATTTTCTTTGTTTAAAGAGCTACTTCTTAAAGTTTTGTATTTTACTATGATTTCTAAAACTCTAAACACTTCTTTTTTTAATTCTTTTTGTTATGATCTTGAAATTGAAACACTTCCATCCTCAATGAGCTACCTCAATCTGGTGTTTTTCTGAAATTGTTGTGGTATTTGAGATTCTGTCACTTTTACTATATCATGTGAATGTTTTTATTTAAATAAAAGCAAATATAATAATATACATGTCTTTGCCTTGCATCAAAAATGTAAACCTAAGGCTTTTTGGTAGAGCTGAGAAAAAAGTCATTTGAATGACAACTCATTTCTTAATTCAGTTTTAGCCAAATGTCCTGAATCTTTTGTTCACTTCAATTAAATGATCAATTAATAAACCAATAAGAAGTGGGAAGCACTGGAATGCCAAGGGAAAAACTTTTTAGGGGATATCCAGGCCAGAGTCTTACCCACAAAAAAAGTAGATTGATGCCTTCAGCCAGATCCCAGGATATTGTAATAGTATCATGGACCTGTTTGGTTAGCATCAGAATACTGGAAAAACAGGCTTTAGTGGCTGCTGCTACGTAGAAAAAGGTGGTGTATATATATGGGATAGTGGCTATAGGTTGGTGGAACTGTTTCCAGGTGGTCTCTCTCATCATAGAGCTGAAGCAGAGCAAAGAACTAAATTCTTCTCAGGGTGTTCCCATTACCCCAGTAACAGTGGTGATTCCCATAACTACATTTGAGTGGTGGCCACCCTTGCTCAGTATTAATCCTTCCCACATGGGGCACTAAAGTTCCTTCATGAGAAACCTTGGAAATGACATGGTTTCTCTTAGCTGAACACCTCTATGTATGAGAGTTCCTGTAACTCAGGAGATAACCAATGTAACCAATGTTAACTCCTGTAACTCAGAGACAACCAATGCTTTTAAAGGTTAATTTGATTAGGCAAAAATATATTTTGAAAATAATTAGGTTTTAAAGTCACTAGAAACCATTGGAAGAGGGACCTCTTTGTGATGATCATATGTCTTCTGATATAGCTTGGTCAAATGCATTCAAGGTTTCTGAATAAGAATAATTTTTCATGGTTTCAGTCACAGAAGAGACAGACATTTTCAGTCCCTGTTGATAGAATTAAATGATTCTCTCATAGGACCCTATAAAATCCTCTTCTACAATCCCAGGAGGCTGCCAAGTCCCTCCATTGAATTGTAACACTGAGCTGAGAATCCACAGAAGTATGTTAATTATATACAGGTGACCTTGGATTTTCTTTAGAACGAGGGCTTTAGAAATGAAATCTAAATACTGATTAAAGGCTCTGATTGACCCAAGAAATAAAACATTTGCTTAAATCCAATTAACTTAATTTTTTTGCCAAATCACAATGGCAAGAAGTTAGGCAAGACATTAAAGGTTATGTTGAACATGGACCTGAGAAAAGCTTTTCTTCACTGTTTTTTGGTTTTGTTACTTTGAAGTTTCACAGATGTGTGGTCAGGAGGGGAATTAGAATCTAAAAAACATGGTGAAGATGAGTTTAATTTTTTCTAAATGAGAAGCTAATCTAAAAGTAGAATTTTTATCTTTCATTATAAGGTTCCAAACAGTAATATCAAAAGCTGCTTAGTTTGACCAGATAAATCACTTCTTCTAAAAAGTAGTTTTTATATTACTCCAAAATGTAAATATGACAGAAATTAATCAAATACAGGGACACAGTTTGCAAGTATGCAGACTTGTCAGCATAATTGAGTTGGACTAAATGCTGGATGAACGATGATTAAAATATAATATGCTTCTTTTTTTAAAAAAAAAAAAAAAGTTTTCCTTTTGATCCATTAGGATTTGTTCTGATTTTGCCATTGTGTTTTTATTGTCTCTTTAATCAGATGTCCAGCCTGATTGATTTGCTTTATGGTGCTTGGCTGTCATAGAGAAGCAATTACACAGAAGAACAATTATTTAGAAGCACATTTTGGATGAATGATGCTAGCTAATGTCATCTTTCTAGCTTTCCTATTACTCATTTGCTAGCTAATTATCCATATGTCACAGTATTATGAAAAACATGTTCAAAATATTTTTGCTTTATTCTGTCTATTCTGGTTTTCTCCAGGAGATCTGGACTATTTTTATATGTGGAAATGAGAATTTTGGGAAAAAAAAAAAAAAAAAAAGGTCTTTTGAAAACTCCTGAAAGAAAATTGTTTAAAAATTTGTGGGCATAATGGGGACAGCCAGCAATATTGGTTGTATTGGGTTACAGCTTTAGCAGATATATTTTAGCATAGCTTTATTGAGATCATAGAAAGAATGCTTCCAAGTTAAGGAGTTGGTTGGACAGGTTAAAATGCATAAGTCTGTTTTGTCTTTCTCTTATGTTCATAAAAAGATTTGAAGGAATGATGTAACTACTGCTGAGGGAGTAAGTGGCAAGTGTTTTCATTTCTTGTGGTCAAAATCATTACATTCATATTTTAAAGATTTCTCCATGTTTAATTTTCTGGCTTCAATATGAGCACTGTACGTTGTAAAGTCAAGTAGGGGACTTTTGCTCAGACCATCTAAATTTTCATGTTATGTTTAAGATGCGGGGGTTTCCCTGCAAAGGGTGTTTGGAACATTTAGAAAGCCTTTTTTCCCAAGTAATTTATTTTTGTTTTGTTTGACCAACCAAAGTTACATGCAGTTTCAAGCTTTTAAAATTCTATAAAACTTTTTTCTTTCCCTTTTCATTATAATTAATTCTCCATCTGAACACTTTCATTGTTTCTCTATCCCATTTTGTTAAATAAGGCAAAGAGGCTATAAAGATTTGCTGTCAATAACCAGTTCTGTTAAAAAGTATCTGCAACCTTCATAGCCTAAGAAGGTTGTGGATCTTGCTCATGGGAGGGTAAGTTAATAAGCAGAAATGCAAGCTTGCCAGGCGGTCTTATCCAAAACCTTTAATACTTTTTGCATGCTTCTTTTCTTCTACCTCCTTTTTACCCAAATAAAAAAGCAGCTGTTCAGTTAGATTAGTCTGTCTGTCTTTCTTTTTCTCTTTTTTCATCCCGTCCTTATGCAAAACTTCTAGAATACAATAAAGACAGAAGACTATCATGCTCTACATAAAGTACTTAACATTTGTTTATGCTATTTTTATTCAACGTACAGAAGTCCATTATAAGAATACTGTCACAGTTTAAATACTATGTTCTGTTATGGACAAAAGCATCCATAACACTTTTATATGAAGTCAAATATTTAACATTCAAATCAAAAAACAACAATTATCATTACTTAGTAATAAAAAAAATATTAATAGCTATATTCCAAACTAATAAAGAAAACTTTCATTAATGATACCTTTGCAAGTGTTACACAAGAGGTGACACTAACACCGACCACTCTGCTCTGGTGTTTACAAGCCCCTGCTCATGACTCTGGGGGCCCCTGGCTGACTGCACTGGTCTCCTTCAACCTGGGGTGGTAGGTGTTGCACTGAAGGTCATCACTTTGCAGTCAGAGGCAGGAGGAGTACGGTGTTGCCTGTGGTAGGTGCAGCCCTCTTGGCCCAGGGCTTTTCTTGGAATATGTTTTTCCACACACATCTTCCCACCAGCTATCTTTCTTCCCTTTTCTTCAGGCAGAAGCAACCCAATTATTCTAAACACATATTAGCACAATTCTAGAAACTGAGCATGTTTTGGGGGTGAAACTTGTGTTTTGTTCATGTTCCTTGTGTCAATTGTTAATTTAAATCCATTTGTATATCCTACTTGGCAAGATTTAATCTGCTAGTTACTTCAAAGGGAGTGATAGATCCTATGATACTTCTGCTTTGATCACTGATGCTACTGTTAGACCAATCATGACGTTCCTTATTTTTGGGCATTTTTAACACTTTATTATTGAAATCACATTTTATTCAGCTTCGGACCGTTATAACATGCTACTAAGTAATTTCTTTTTTTTATTAGACTACATGACCCCAGAGGTTTCTTCTAACCCAATTATTTTTCCTCCCAGGCTCAGGAAAGTCCTTAACACACTTCATCTCACTGGTTTTGTATTCTTGATGTTTCTCTGGAACTTCTAAGCCTGGTCTTCTTTATTTCTTCTTTTTTCTGTCAGACTTCTAAAATAGGAGTCTAGTAAATGTGATCTTAAGGGGAATGCCAGCTAAGCTGTCCCAAAAAAAGTGAAATTTTTTTTTTTAGCATCCCATCTCAGGAAAAATTGTTGTTCTTACATTTATCTATTCATTCTTCCTTTTTTTTTTCCACAATTTTTGTGATTCTTTTTTCCCAGTAGGAAGTTGAACAAGATGGTAAGTCATTTTCCTTTTTAGAGGTCTGAAGAAGAACTCTAGTGCTATCTACCTATTTTTCACTCTTGAAATCTTTAGATGATAAATGTCTAGCTTTAAGTTAAATAATGGTTAAAAAGGACAACAGCATACAGATGTTTCTATGTCACTTCAGTGGATTACTAAACAGGATTTGGGGGGATAAGTATGCCTGTGGTGGAGAAGCTAGGGGAATTGCTAGATCCAAGCTAATAATCGCATGACTTGGTACTAAATAATCTATTGCTTAGATACATGAAAAAGAAGCAGAGAAGATAATTATGTAGGAAGGCTAAGGAAAATGTTTAATTTACACAGCAAGAATCTTTTTCAGATGCTATAGAATTGAAAAAGAAAGATTAATATATAAGTAGATATTTATCATGTAATTTCTCATGATACTAAAGACACAACTAGTGACTTTCAGAATTCTAAATTCTACCTCATATTTTCTTGAAAATATTTGTGAAGATTACTGAAAACCATTTGTAACGACAACAAAAAAATCTAAGGGTTTAATGTCTTCAACTTCTCAATTCTCTAATGCTTTTCCACTACAAATTTCCATATGCATATGAATTTTCTGCTTTGAAATGTTCCCCCAAAATACTGTTTTACTAAAATGTATCTAATAAAAAGGATAGGTAAATTTCCATCACACATAACTCATAAATTGCAAAGGTAGATGCTCTGAAACATAAAACATACAATTTTATGTTTGAATGCCACAGAACCTCTCTCATTAAATGCTTTGAAAATTGCAATTTAAAATTTCACTATCAATTGTAATTTTGCCTGGAGAAACACAAACTCAAAAAAGAAGGCTGGAGAGGGTGGAAGCAAGGAGTAAGATGCGGGGGTTTCCCTGCAAAGGGTGTTTGGAACATTTAGAAAGCCTTTTTTCCCAAGTAATTTATTTTTGTTTTGTTTGACCAACCAAAGTTACATGCAGTTTCAAGCTTTTAAAATTCTATAAAACTTTTTTCTTTCCCTTTTCATTATAATTAATTCTCCATCTGAACACTTTCATTGTTTCTCTATCCCATTTTGTTAAATAAGGCAAAGAGGCTATAAAGATTTGCTGTCAATAACCAGTTCTGTTAAAAAGTATCTGCAACCTTCATAGCCTAAGAAGGTTGTGGATCTTGCTCATGGGAGGGTAAGTTAATAAGCAGAAATGCAAGCTTGCCAGGCGGTCTTATCCAAAACCTTTAATACTTTTTGCATGCTTCTTTTCTTCTACCTCCTTTTTACCCAAATAAAAAAGCAGCTGTTCAGTTAGATTAGTCTGTCTGTCTTTCTTTTTCTCTTTTTTCATCCCGTCCTTATGCAAAACTTCTAGAATACAATAAAGACAGAAGACTATCATGCTCTACATAAAGTACTTAACATTTGTTTATGCTATTTTTATTCAACGTACAGAAGTCCATTATAAGAATACTGTCACAGTTTAAATACTATGTTCTGTTATGGACAAAAGCATCCATAACACTTTTATATGAAGTCAAATATTTAACATTCAAATCAAAAAACAACAATTATCATTACTTAGTAATAAAAAAAATATTAATAGCTATATTCCAAACTAATAAAGAAAACTTTCATTAATGATACCTTTGCAAGTGTTACACAAGAGGTGACACTAACACCGACCACTCTGCTCTGGTGTTTACAAGCCCCTGCTCATGACTCTGGGGGCCCCTGGCTGACTGCACTGGTCTCCTTCAACCTGGGGTGGTAGGTGTTGCACTGAAGGTCATCACTTTGCAGTCAGAGGCAGGAGGAGTACGGTGTTGCCTGTGGTAGGTGCAGCCCTCTTGGCCCAGGGCTTTTCTTGGAATATGTTTTTCCACACACATCTTCCCACCAGCTATCTTTCTTCCCTTTTCTTCAGGCAGAAGCAACCCAATTATTCTAAACACATATTAGCACAATTCTAGAAACTGAGCATGTTTTGGGGGTGAAACTTGTGTTTTGTTCATGTTCCTTGTGTCAATTGTTAATTTAAATCCATTTGTATATCCTACTTGGCAAGATTTAATCTGCTAGTTACTTCAAAGGGAGTGATAGATCCTATGATACTTCTGCTTTGATCACTGATGCTACTGTTAGACCAATCATGACGTTCCTTATTTTTGGGCATTTTTAACACTTTATTATTGAAATCACATTTTATTCAGCTTCGGACCGTTATAACATGCTACTAAGTAATTTCTTTTTTTTATTAGACTACATGACCCCAGAGGTTTCTTCTAACCCAATTATTTTTCCTCCCAGGCTCAGGAAAGTCCTTAACACACTTCATCTCACTGGTTTTGTATTCTTGATGTTTCTCTGGAACTTCTAAGCCTGGTCTTCTTTATTTCTTCTTTTTTCTGTCAGACTTCTAAAATAGGAGTCTAGTAAATGTGATCTTAAGGGGAATGCCAGCTAAGCTGTCCCAAAAAAAGTGAAATTTTTTTTTTTAGCATCCCATCTCAGGAAAAATTGTTGTTCTTACATTTATCTATTCATTCTTCCTTTTTTTTTTCCACAATTTTTGTGATTCTTTTTTCCCAGTAGGAAGTTGAACAAGATGGTAAGTCATTTTCCTTTTTAGAGGTCTGAAGAAGAACTCTAGTGCTATCTACCTATTTTTCACTCTTGAAATCTTTAGATGATAAATGTCTAGCTTTAAGTTAAATAATGGTTAAAAAGGACAACAGCATACAGATGTTTCTATGTCACTTCAGTGGATTACTAAACAGGATTTGGGGGGATAAGTATGCCTGTGGTGGAGAAGCTAGGGGAATTGCTAGATCCAAGCTAATAATCGCATGACTTGGTACTAAATAATCTATTGCTTAGATACATGAAAAAGAAGCAGAGAAGATAATTATGTAGGAAGGCTAAGGAAAATGTTTAATTTACACAGCAAGAATCTTTTTCAGATGCTATAGAATTGAAAAAGAAAGATTAATATATAAGTAGATATTTATCATGTAATTTCTCATGATACTAAAGACACAACTAGTGACTTTCAGAATTCTAAATTCTACCTCATATTTTCTTGAAAATATTTGTGAAGATTACTGAAAACCATTTGTAACGACAACAAAAAAATCTAAGGGTTTAATGTCTTCAACTTCTCAATTCTCTAATGCTTTTCCACTACAAATTTCCATATGCATATGAATTTTCTGCTTTGAAATGTTCCCCCAAAATACTGTTTTACTAAAATGTATCTAATAAAAAGGATAGGTAAATTTCCATCACACATAACTCATAAATTGCAAAGGTAGATGCTCTGAAACATAAAACATACAATTTTATGTTTGAATGCCACAGAACCTCTCTCATTAAATGCTTTGAAAATTGCAATTTAAAATTTCACTATCAATTGTAATTTTGCCTGGAGAAACACAAACTCAAAAAAGAAGGCTGGAGAGGGTGGAAGCAAGGAGAGGAAGCCTGGGAGGAATACAGAGAAATTGTCTGAGTAGCCAGGGATCAGGTCAGGAAAGCTAAAGTCCTGATAGAGTTAAATCTCACCAGGGACATCAAGAACAATAAGAAAAAATTTCTATAGGTATGTTGGTGACCAAAGGAAGACTAGGGTAAATGTAGACCCCTTCTAGAAGGAAACAGGAGACCTGGTCACCCAGGAGAAGGCTGAGGTACTCAATGACTTCTTTGCCTCGGACTTCACTGGTAACAGCTCTAGCCACACTGCCCAAATCTCATAAGACAAAGGCAGGGACTGGGAGAATGAGGAACAGAGACTGTAGGAAAAGAAGAGATAGGAGACCAGTTGAGGAAGCTGAAGATGCACAAGTCCGTGGGACCTCGTGAGGTTCATCCATAGGTCCTGAGGAAACTGGTAGATGAAGCTGCTAAGATACTATCCATCATATCTAAGAAGTCATGGCAGTCAAGTTAAGTTCCTGCTGACTGCAAAAGAAGTAACATAGCCCCTGTTTTTAAAAAGGGAAAAAAGGAAAACCTGGGGAACTACAGGCTGGTCAGCCTCACCTCTGTGCCTGGCAAGGTCATGGAGCAGATCCTCCTGGAAACTC
Source organism: Calidris pugnax (assembly GCF_001431845.1). Taxonomy (NCBI): domain Eukaryota; kingdom Metazoa; phylum Chordata; class Aves; order Charadriiformes; family Scolopacidae; genus Calidris; species Calidris pugnax. The sequence goes on along the minus strand of NW_015090999.1, from coordinate 5,091,207 downwards.
TGCTAAGACACGTGTAAAAATAAGGAGGTGATTGGTGACAGCCAACATGGCTTCACCAAAGGCAAATCATGCCTGACAAATTTGGTGTCCTTCTAAGATGTTGTTACAGCATTGGTAGATAAGGGGAGAGCAACAGGTGTTATATACTTGGACCCGTGCAAAGCACTTGACATTGCCCTGCATGACATCCTGGTCTCTAAATTGGAGACACATGGACTTGATAGATGGACCACTTTGTGGATAACGATTTGGCTGGATGGCTGCACTCAAGGAGTTGCAGTCAATGGCTCAAAGTTCAACTGGAAACTAGTAATGAGTGGCATTCCTCAGGGGTCAGTACTGGGACCAATGTTGTTTAATATCTTTGTCAGTGAGATGGACAGTGGGACTGAGTGTATCTTCAGCAAGTTTTCCAATGACAATAAGCTATGCAGTGAGGTTGCTATGATGTCAAGGGTTGCGATCCAGAGACACCTGGACAGGATTGAGAGATGAGCCTGTGAAAACCTCATGAAATTTGCCTTCTTTGCCTCCATCTTTAATTGTCAGACCAGCTACCCCCAGGGTATTCAGCCTCCTGGGCTGGAAGATAAGGATGGTGAGCAGAACAAATCCCCTGTAATCCAGGAGGAAGTATTTAATGATTTGCTCGTGCACCTGGACACGCATAATTCTATGGGGCCAGATGGAATTCACCCAAGGGTACTCAGGGAGCTGGCAGGAGAGCTCACCAAGCCTCTCTCCATTATCTATCAACAATCCTGGTCAACAGGAGAGGTACCAGATGACTGGAGGGTGGCAAATGTGATGCCCATCTCCAAGAAGAGCCGGAAGGAGGATCTGGGAAACTATAGGCTTGTCAGTCTGACCTTGGTACTGGGAAAGATCATGGAGAAGATCATCTCCCCCGTGGTGTTCTCCTGGAGAAACTGGCGAATCATGGCATAGGCAAGTGTACCCTTCACTGGATAAGTAACTGGCTGGATGGCCATGCCCAGCGGGTTGTGATTAGTGGGGTGAAATCCGGTTGGCGACTGGTCACCTGTGGTGTCCCTCAGGGCTCAGTTTTGGAGCCAGTATTACTTAGTATCTTTATTGATGATCTAGATAAGAGGATTGAGTGCACCCTCAGTAAGTTTGCAGATGACATCGAACTAGGTGGGAGTGTTGATCTGCTTGAGGGTCAGAAAGCTCTACAGAGGGATCTGGACAGGTTGGATCAATGGACCAAGGCCAATGGGATGAGGTTTAATAAGGCTGAGTGCCAGGTCCTGCATTTTGGTCACAACAACCCCAGGCAATGCTACAGGCTTGGGGAAGAGTGGCTGGAAAGCTGCCCAGCAGAAAAAGACCTAGGAGTGTTGGTGGACAGCCAGCTTAACATGAGCCAGCAGTGTGCCCAGATGGCCAAAAAGGCCAATGGCATCCTGGCCTGTATCAGGAATAGCGTGGCCAGCAGGAGTAGGGAAGTCATCGTGCCTCTGTACTCAGCACTGATGAGGCCTCACTTAGGGTACTGTATTCAGTTCTGAGCCCCTCACAGGAAGGACACAGAAGTGCTGGAGCGTGTTCAGAGGAGAGCCACCAAGCTGGTGAGAGGTCTAGAGAACAAGTCATACAAGGAGAGGCTGATGGAACTGGGCATGTTTAGCTTGGAGAAGAGGAGGCTGAGGGGGGACCTCATTGGCCTCTACAACTACCTGAAAGGAGGTTGTAGAGAGGTGGGGGTTGGCCTCTTCTCCCAAGGAAATAATGACAGGACCAGAGGAAATGGTCTAAAGTCGTGGCAGGGGAGGTTTAGATTAGATATTAGGAAGAATTACTTTACTGAGAGAGTTGTCAGGCACTGGAACAGCCTGCCCAGGGAGGTGGTGGAGTCATCATCCCTGGAGGTATTTAAAAAACATGTAGACATGGCTCTTCAGGGCATGCTCTAGTGCCCGAGATTACTGGTTTGTGGGTGGGTGTGATGTGGTAGGGTGTTGTGGTTTTTGTTTTGCTGCTGGTTTTTTGTTTGTTTGTTTTTTGGTTTTGGTTTTGATTTTTTTTAAGACTGGACTCGATGATCTCAGAGGTCCCTTCCAACCATGGTGATTCTGTGAAATTCAACAAGGGCAAGTGCAAGGTCCTGCACTTGGGGCATGGCAATCGCAAGCACAAATACAGTCTGGCCAGAGAATGGATTGAGAGCAAGCCCTGAGGAGAAGGACTTTGGTGTATTGGTGAATGAGAAGCTCAACATGAGCTGGCAATGGCCAGTTGCAGCCCAAAAAGCCAACTACATCCTGGGCTGCATCAAAGAAAGCAAGGACAGCAGGTTGAGGGACATGATTCGCTCTCTCTACTCTGCTTTTGTGAGACCCCACCTGGAGTACTGCATCCAGTTCTGGAGTCCCCAACATAAGAAGCACATGGAGCTGTTGGAACACATCCAGAGCAGGGCCACAAAGATGATCAGAGGGCTTGATCATGTCTCTTATGAAGACAGGCTGAGTGAGTTGGGATTGTTCAGCCTGGAGAAGTCTCCAGGGAGACCTTATTACGGCCTTCCAATACATAAAGAGGACCTACAGGAGATATGGGGAGGGACTCTTTATCAGAGAGTGTAGTGATAGGACAATGGGCATCAGTTTTAAACTGAAAGAGGGGAGATTTAAATTAGATATTAGGAAGAAATTCTTTACTGTGAGGGAGGTGAGACACTGGAACTGGTTGTGCAGGGAAGCTGTAGATTCCCCATCTCTGGAAGCGTCCATGGCGAAGTCTCATGGGGCTTTGAGCAACCTGTTCTAGTGGGAGGTGTCACTGCCCATGGCCAGGGGGTTGGAACTTGATGATCCCCTTCCAATCAGAACCATTTTATGATTCTGTTATTCTAAGTATAATCATTTTTCATCCTCCATTCATTCTAGATTCAACTTTCTTATTGCACAGCATTCAATAGTTCTTCAGTACTTTTTATCATCATTCTTCACCTCTTCTTTTTTGGTCAATGTTGAGGATTTAGTGGGTTTTCTAGAATTTCTAGATGCATATTGATCAAACTATCAGGGAAACTCATTGAGATTGTGCATAGCTTTGACAGCGCTCTAGCAAATAGGCTTTCCTTCTGATTTTATTGTGCTGGAAAGGAAGGGTTAAAGAAAATTTACTGCCTTCTGTACACAGAAAGAGAGGAAGTAATTTGCTGCTGTGATTGACCCAGCAGGAGACGAATAAGAGAAAGAAAAGGATAAACTGGATGCTTTCCAATTTCACAGTTCTCAAAATCTGGATGGATGGTTTAAACATGGTGGATTTTAGATTTTCGATCTTGATTTTTTTCAACCTTTTCCTCATTCAGCATTGCTGAATATAGGAACATAAATTCTTTAGCTGTTCCTTTGCAGTAATTTTTTGTATGCGCTTATTCTAATGTCTAAATATTTTTCATTTTACAAGCATACAATGACAAATGGTTCAATTCATACTCTCTGCCAGCATTTAAGCAGGTAACTTGCAAACAGTTCCGCAGATGGGAAGGCAGGTAAACATATCAGGTAATCTATGGAAAATGCAATCAGAATAGATGATAACTGGGGCACTGCTAAGACAAATGTAAAGTAGTGATTTTCCCATACAAATATTAGTCTGCTCTTATTTCATTTACTGTTAACTTAATTCTCTGTGAAGTAGTCTTATAAAATCTACATTACCTGAATAGTTAAAACATGGTGAGAGTCAGCATGTTTAAACACAGATAATTTCAGTCAGAATAATGTTAGGTTTAGTAAAAGCCAAACCCTTTTTTGTAGTGAAAATTTCAGCTTTAAGAGAATAATTTTCAAGAAAGTCACAATAATTTGGTATCTGCAAATACAAATTGTCAATGTCTGTTTGATTTTGGACCGTATTTTCTCTGCTTACAGCTGAGAAAGTAAAATAATAATAACAAAAAATCTATTGAAAGTTGGCCAATTTTGCTTACGTTGAAGAGAGTTACACATTTCTCTTGAGCATAATGTACCTTATACCCTCATTGTTCTCTGGTAGCAGAGGTGTAAAATATTTTGATTTTACCAGGGGAAAAAAAAATCCTCCTGCTATTAATTTCTCTATTTAAAAAGCTTCTACTGAATAACTAAGGTCTGAAATTAATAATCTATTTAATAATAGAAAACAATGGTTATATATTCTTGTATGAAGTTTTCACACAACTTTCTTTTGAACTGTGCCTGTCATCATCCATTCAAACCCAGAAAATACTACAGATGTGAAATTTCAGGTTTATCTGAGAGGAATATGGATGGACCATATGACTCTTCTCATTTGCAAATGCCTATCAGTGGCAATTGTAGTAAAATCAGTGCAGATACAATAATATAAAAGTTACATGTGTTCATCAGGCTTTTTGTATATTATTCTGTGTAAATCATCTCCTGTTTTTAAGCAACAGCTGATGTTTCTCATGAACATTATCATCAATCTGCACACTGGTTCATTTCCTTCTATGCAAAAGTTAAAGTATTTCTAAATACCTCATTATGAATCAGCAAAAGGTCAATTGCAAATGAAACTCTTTGGAACTAAGGAGGGAGACATGTCTGAACTACATTTTATCCTCAGTCCTTCAAGACAGGTAAGCATACTGAAAAACATGGAAATGTTTTTGTTACACTGAATTTCTTGCAAATATGGCATCTTAGCTGAATAAAGAAAAATCACATTGTAGAGTATCTGCACTTTCTCTTGGGAATTTGTTAACAATAAGGTTTTTGTTTTAGTTAGTTTGTATAACAGACTATACAGTTTACTTCATTGTAGCAGGCTGTGCAAGATGATAAAGTGAGATCCGACTTCAAAACTATCATTATAGGCCAGTGGTAATAATAATGGCTTGAAGTAACAATGTAAGAAGTCTAATATGTTGGAATGCCACAGTGTTTAGTTATACAACCTTAGGCTTTTAAAATAATTTATTTTCCTCATAGATTTCTAAAAGTTGAGGACTTTTCTAAGGATATCTCCAGTTAGGTAACAAAAAGCAAAGAAAATCTTAGTTTTAGAAAAGTTTGCCTAATATACATACAAGACAGATAAAATAAATAAGAACATGGAGACTGAAGTACATATGTTTGATGTATTAGATTGTTAGACTTTTTAATTTTAATAAGAAAAGTAATACTAGTGAAATTAGTATGCCTTTTAGAATAAGGATTTCTGAAGTGAGTAAGGAAGAACTCTATATTTGAGTCTTGTATAAACAGAGAAAAACATTTTTGAGCAATATGACATGGGAAAAGCGTTAGACTCATGAGTCACAGTGAAATTTGCCCACAGCCTTTCATAGATGTGAAATTCCATATATGGAAAAAGAGTGCTACCTATCTGAGGGCCAGCCACCTGCCCTCCCCCCCCCAAAAAGGGAAATGTTATTATACATTTAATTTTTGAGAAAAATATTTAATATTTTCAGAGGTAGTATTTTCACTGTTGATGGAACTTGCTATGAAGGTATTCCTATGCAAGAAAGGTCAGGCACGTTTTACAGTATATTAAAAGATATAATCACAGAATCACCTAGGTTGGAAGGGATGATTTTTCTGTTCCATATTTCTTTGATTTAACCTGTGTTATGAGACTGTTATCTTTAATTAATTCCAGGTCAGTAGTGACTGAAATTTATTGTTAATTGAGGGCCTGTAAGAATCAATTTAATTGCCATGACACTCTTCCCAAGTGGTAATTATGCATACCCCCTAAACAGCCATTACATTTCATGCCAGTTGTCAGTTTTGCTGGCAGTGTCATAATAGGTCATGAACTGAAATGGTGTGAGTAGAATCTAAGTTACACTTGTGGTTATTTATACATAAAAGATATTAGTCAGAATTTTTCTACTTTATAATTATTCTTAGGTCTGTGTTTGAGGCACCATTTTCTCTGTGTGTGGTCCACATGGCCTCCCCTTGCAGTTCCTGCCAGCTAGAAAGTTCCACATTTTAGAACTCATGTAAGACAAAGAGATAGGAAGGAATGTCGGGAATGTATAAATATATTTTGAAGAAGAACAGCTGTTGGTAAACGACAGCTTTGCCTCCTTCAGTGTTTGATTAGTAGACACACATGGCCACTTTCAAATCCTTTAAAGCCTCTAAAAAAGAGCATGTGAATAGTTTATGTGCCAGACCCATTGTTCATGTTTGATGCCAAAGCATGATCACAAGAAACCACATCTTGTACATGGTTAATCTGTAAAAATATTGTGCTGAACCCCTGTACCAGAATATCAGCTGGTGCTTCCTGCTGTGGGGTGACTTTCACATTCTGTCAACCTTCTCTAGACTTGGGCAGGGACTAGAACCTTTTGAAGTGAAGAACAGTAGAGACGGAAAGGTAAGGCTTGCAGTTAGCAGTTCAGATGGAGAATAACCAAGAATAATTCTCTGTCAGATCTTAGTTATATACAAGCAGAAATCTTCAGGGATCTGAAAATGGCAGGCTTTACCTTTACTGTCCATTTCCATATTGGGCAGTCCAAACAAAAGCTCACCCATTTTGTCAAAAGATGACACTGGAGATGCCATTCTTTATTGCTTTATTACTCAAGTCAGATAAATGGGGCATATGCTTGTAATACCTTCATCCCCGAGGTTAGAGTGACAAAACTTGTGATAATCACAAAAAGAAATATCAGCACCACATGAAAAAAAAACCCCAACAACTCTATAATCCTGTCAGGGAAACAAAAGCCATACCTAGATGTTGATTTTAGAAAATCAACCTCAGATAAGACAGGAAATCTAAAGGTCATCCCTGGGTCAGTATACTGAAATAGAAGCACAGCTCAAAGCTCCAAAGTATCTGTAACAAGGTTCTAAATTGACTAGAGATGTTTTTTTTCTATACTCGGCTTTTCAAAAAGACTCAGTCTTTAAACTCATTTTCCATTTTCTTCATTGAATTCTGTTATTAAGCAAAGGAAAAAGAAAAATCAGAAAAAACAAACAAACAAAAAACCAGAAAACCAACCAAACAAAGGCTCCTGCAAATTAACAAGAGAAGTTAAACCAGAAAAAGTTTTACATGCACAAAGTAAAAAATGTTTACATGAACTTTTCCCACCATTTTATCATACTGACTTAAGCATAAATTCATCTACTGCTTCTCCTTAATATAAATTAACAGCATACAAGGTACTAAAAAACAATAGTGTATATTTTAATAAATCAGTGCTAGAAAACTTCTTCATTGTTTATGGTGACATCAAATCCTAGCTAGTTATCTTCTCAAGCAAAGCTTTATGGTAGACTTTCCTTTTTGTTGTTGCAGGTATGAAAATGAGAAACAAGCAAATTGCAAATTGTGTAAATAGAAAATATGTGAATTCAATCTACATTTATCCATGACTATTTGTTGTGACTATTTCAGCTCCATAGGTGGCCTTTGAGTCTCTAAGAAAAGTATCAACTTAATTTTGAAGATAATGTCCCAAAGTTCCCAATGCCAATATCTATAATATAGACACTAACTTAGAAACATTGTTATCCAAGTGGTAAAAATAAAAATTTGTAGATTTCAGTATTCATATGTAAATTAAATTTAAGAGGATATATTGACAAGAGCTAGAAAGTTGACAGTTACTGGAAATGGGTGTACATGCTAAGCTTAAATTTAAACCAATTAAAACATTAGATCAAAACTGATTTATTTGGGTATTCAATTTCCTTTGGGAAGTTTCAGAAGAGGAACAGGAGGAAAGAAGTACAAATATTGGACTTAATTAATTTAGTTGCAGTATGAAAATAAAATTTTTGGTTAAGAGGCTGTCAGAGTTTTTCCCTCTCTCCAAAAATTAAGATAAAATAATAGTTAGGGAAAGTGTGTATCTCATTCTTTTTTACTTCTATTCTTTTTCATCCTGTTGTTTGAAGTGTGATTTTGAGAAGCAGAGCTTCAGCAAAGGTCAAAAGATGGCTTGGTGTTTGATTAAATTTACAACTGTGAGTCTGTACAGTATTTCATGTGAAGTTACTGCAAATTAAAGACCATCAAGGAACAATGCTTCCCTACAGACCATTGAGGTTCCTTAAAGCTAATGAAGAAATGTCCTGTGTCCTCCTAACTAAAGATAAGCACGAAAGCAGTGTCTGGAGCACAGATGACAAATAGAGAATTTATGTGGCTGTGAATTACCCATAAGAAATAGAAACACAATCAGTAGGAAAGAACAAGGAAAAATGTAATACCAAATTTCATACAATAAGAGAGTAAGTGATGTGCAGAGAATAGTATGGCTGTGATATTTATATTCATTGAAAAATGTGCTTGAAATGCCTTCAAAATTATACTGGAACAAAAGCAGATTTTTAAGAAATTTAAGTGGATAATAGTCATGCATTTTCTTCAGACTTTTCCTTTCTCACTGAAAATTTAGCTCAAATTCTCTTTAAGATAGTTGTTGGTTGTGAATATTTGTTTTTCAAAAAAGATTATCAGCCATGTGGGAATAGGAACATAGAGAATACATACTCTTTAACATGGAAATTATTTACGTTTTCTATTTGAGCAGGTGCACACTGACAATATAGGTACTGATGGTTGAAGGAAGAAAATATTGCCCTTGGTGAGAAATCTTTATTAAATACCAGGGATGGATCGTTTTGATCACATTTCTTTAACAAAGACAGGGATTTGTGGTGTCTTCTGGTACTATTGCAGGTTTATACATGTATTCATTGATACATCCAGTTTTATTCTATGAACAATAGTAGATCAAGAAATCAATCTGAAAATTGTTTAAGAACCTCAGTGCTCTGAAAGAAAAACGCTATGTAACTTACAGTTTGAGTTTATTACTGGCCAGTTTATGTCTGTCAAGTAAATTCATCTCTTTTTATACCTTCATTTAGTCTTTTTTTCCTCTCATTCTTCTTTTTCTTACATGAAACAAATTCTAATAAACTGATTATCTTATTTTGCAACTACTACTACTAGATTTAAGCTTCTTTAATCCTGACTGTTGAAAATTCAGTGGAGAATTCCAGAACGGGTTTTCAGAATAAATGGTAGAATAAATGACTGCTGCAGCAGTCAATATCTGTTTTTGTAATAAACTTTAGAGAAAATACTAATATACAGTTTTCTCTATTTGGACTCCTCAATGTAAAAAGTAGGTCACATTATCTCTCCTTTTGACACTGTTTTCTATATATTGTGTTTAAATTCTACATTAATATTACAAATGCAGTAGTCATTATCAGAGACTGAAAAAAAATATGGACATATATGTAATGCTACCTGGTAAGTTATGTATGTCTATGTGGTAACTAACAGCTAATTTCTCAGATATGGCTATGTGGTAACTTTGGCCAAATATCAGGATTTTACTGGCAGCTATAGCAAGTAAAGTGATAAATTACAGCTTATATTTGTAGGGGGGAAGGGGAGGAAGCAAACTATTCTGTTGTTACTTTGTTACTGAGAATAGACTTCCCAGTTCTCCTTACTGATGCATCAGTACAAGTAAAAGTAGAATTTTTCTTTTTTTTTTTTTTTTTTCAGGTAGATACTGCGTAATTTATATGGATGAAAGAATAAAACCCATTCAGGAAGTAGTTGATCATGCCTGAAGCATTCTCTGAACATATAAAAATATCTTTTTGATTGCAAATGCTTGAGGCAAATATAATTCTAAAATATATTGTTTCATATCCTTTGATTTGAAGTAAAAATATGTGCCGATGGCTAGAGCATTGCCTCTGAAAAGACACCACCCATAAGGACAGAGTACTTCTGCGCTTGTTAGTGTTCACATTTACAGCAAAGAGCTTTATATTCTTCAAGAATTGCTGTTAGTACTTTCTGTTTTCATAACTGCCATAACATTTCTCAAAGCCTTATCACAAACTGGCATTATCACAGAAATGATGCAACTCTTCCAAACCAGAAAAAATGTACAGCTCTTGTAGCAGTAGCATGTCAGTTCTTTCACTTATGAAGTTGGAAATAAAGGAAAGAAACTTGACTCATTCTCCTATAAGATCCTTGGGTGGAGTGCAGCGTAAAAAGAAGCAGCTCATATTGAAACTAGTACTGCTTATAATTTTAAAATTTAAAAATAAATAAATCATTTCTTCATGCAAAAATAATCTTATATGCAAGACAGTTTTGACTTCAGTCCTGTCTCATATAAAAGATGAATAAATAGGTAAGAAGTAGATATTTTTCAAGACCTTACACATGTGGTATTATTCTTATGTTACATCAACCTCATTCTCCATCTGTTACCTTGATGGTAGATACATAACTTCATAAATATAATGATAAAATCTGGTTGAAGTATAAAAATTCTTCATAAATACACACAAATCCTGTTCTAACAAAATTTGCCTAAATCTGTCTACCCACAAATTAGACCTACAGTATTCCACATTTGTATGTATAGCGAAAAAGAAGCAAAGAGCAAGTGAAATCAATTCCTTACTAGAATAATTCTCTCTCCGCTATTGAGGAAGTCTATGAAGCTGATTTAGGTCCTGAGTTTTAGTTGTCTGTATTTAGATAAAATCAGTCTGGAAGCTGATGTAAGGAAGGTTTTTGTTATTTTATTTATTTTTTGTCCATTTCTATCTGGAGCACCATTGACAGGCTTTTTTAAACCTAAAAGAAGTCACGCTAAGTATAAATAGCTGTTCTTTTATAGTGAGCAGAACTCAGCGTGGTCTTGACTTTATTAAGCTTTCTGATACTAGTTTTGAAAACTCATTTAAAACAATTCTAACTGTGTTCCAGTGATCTCTGATTTTACATTCTAAAGTACTGAATCAACATTAAAATAAAGGAATAGAAATTGAAGTATTTAAGAGAATTTATCTACTGTCCTTAAACATTCTGAGGATAAGTACATTTTTAGTAGTGTTAGAAATCACTGTAAAGGGCAGGTAGACACATTTAACTTAATTACAACTTTATCTTGTAAGTAAGTAGTCAAGACAAGTAATATATACAATTTTGTTCTGAGGTAGATATTATTATTTTTCCTTTTTTTTTCAATCTCTGTAGTCTGATAGACTGAAATATTGCTTTTATTTTTTGAATTGATCAAATTCTAATGACTGGTAGATTAACACATGAATGAATCCAGTCCTAGTGTTTCCTGCTTGGTATGTATGTATCTCAGTGTTTCTCAAAACACATTTCTCATCTTCCTACTTACTGTGTTCCATCACTCCATTGCTTCAGAAAACATGGTAGTTCTCTACATGATTTTTACTTTAAATCATAACTTTTTGCAATGAAATTTTTTCATATGAAAGATACAACTGACTGGACTCTAAAGATATTGCTGTTGTTACTCCAGATTAAATGCCAGCTCTTTCCTTGCTATTGTCATTAGACATGTTGAAAAAGCTTAAAAAGGAATGTTCTTTATATAAGATCTGCAGTGCCAAAACAAATGGAGCACTACCCAAGACTGAGACAAGATAAGAATGTGATTTAGAGGTGTAGCAATATTTCACAAATTATGTACTGGATATGGCATTTGAGGGAGAAATATAAATTCCCTCCTCAAAAACAAATGCAGAGAAAGGATGAAAACCTGGCCAATACTAGGGCCATGGCTCTCTCTAGAGAATTTTAGTTTAGAGTTTCTATGGCCACAGTTCCAAATCTCTTTTTATCTGATTTGTGCAGTGATCCAGGTTAAAGCAAAATTTGTTTATAAACAAACAGGACTGAATCAAATTAAACAGTTCCTTAGAGGAAGTTTCTGCTCATAATTGATACAATCTGCTGGACTCCAAATGCTAGCTAATAGCATACATCAAAAAGAGTAATATTCTCATGCTTACAACAAATTACCATGACAGACCACCTTGGATTTCCAGTCTAGCTTGTTTTATAGATATGAACTGTGCAATATTATTTCCCACGTTGAGTGAAGTGACGTCTTACTGATGTTACTGTCTTCAGACAAGACAAGTAAACTCCCTATGGCAGCAATAATTTAGCCCAGCAGCAATAAATATACAAATAAATAAATAAAAAGAAGTTCCTTGAAATATTTTGGAATAATGAAGGAATTAAGTTGGATTATCACATTTATTTAGCAAGAACTGGTAGTTTTCTTCAGGCTTTTTTGTTGTAGTTGTTTTGGTTTGTTTTTTTTTTTTTTCCCTGACAGAAACTTTACTAAGAGCATCCATTTTAAAAATCATGGAAAATTTATAGTCTCATGAAATTATAAATTACCTTGAGTCAAATATCCACTTAGTGTTAAGCTCAGGAACAACACAGTATTAGAAATAAATCACCGGTTTATTTTCAGATGTTCTTTGATTCATGTGAATTAGGGCTTTTGAAGATAGATTGTTGCCCCTTTCATTACGTTATTTAAGTGTTGGGCTGTAAAGAGGAAGGGTCATGGAAAACAGCAGAAGAAATAACTACTCTTTATAGCTGTCTTATACATATGTATGCATTCTTTTTTCTAAATTAGCACACAAATTAGAAAAAGTGTTGACTGTTTAAAAAAAAAAAAAATATTACCTGCAAAATATTGCTGAAGAATTTTTCTTTTATTCCAGAACAGAAACAGAACTCAGGTGACATACTGCTTAAGTATTTACCATGAAAAGTCTTTCCGAAGACATTTTCTGGAAAAAGAGCAGTGGTGGGGAGAGGGGCTGTTGAACAAACATGCAACTTGTGTTTGTGCTATAACAGAATGTTTCTACTAAAAGATCAGAGAACACAGCATATACTTCCCACAGATGTGTAGCATAGCCATCAGAAGTGCTGAAAAACATAAATAAACATTTAAAGACTGGAAAATCTAGCAGTCTCTAATACAGCCAGCAGTCAATGAGGACACATGAGAATGTTCTATTTACTATCCAAGAAGATGTGTAGTAAAAGACAAAAAAGTAGAACAGAAACAGGAGTAAAATTTCAGCATAGGTCAAAAGTTATCTTCACAAGTTTTGGGTCAAGTGGTTTGTTTCAAGTTTTCAAGAACGTAAAATGAAAGGGATACAAGCCAATCCACAAGTCCAGTCAGAAAGGTTCCATGGAAACACTAACAAGTCATCTAAGAAGACTGAGAAAAATGTTAACAGCTTGCCCTTAATTTACCTTGGTCTCTTCGTTTTTCATTATTCTGCTCTCTGAAGCCTTTTGTCAGGAAGCATCTTTGTTAAGTAAATATTGCATTATTTCCTACTTAAAGTGCCTCCCAAAACTATTTTCTCCACTTTCTTTCTCATAAGGTGCTTATGCCTCAAAGATCAGCAAGAATCTAGGAAACAAAAGTAGTCAAGGAATTTATTGACAATACACAGCCAAACTGAGAAGAAATTTTGATCCATAGTTTTAGGGTGCTTCATATTTCATTTAACTATTCATAATATAGATGAAAATAAAGAGGACACAAAGAGGACAGAAGCTTTATGGAGAAAGAAAGAATAATTTTAGCTGTAGATTATCTAATTTATATAGTTGAACATCAGTATGAGAATCCAAAACTGTTGTCAATGCAGTAATCACTTTGCATTTCTAAATGGAAAAACATATAGCATATTTGTTATCTTACATTTGTCGAATTTTATTTTCTGCATTATTCACAAGACAATAAAGGAAATAGTTTCAAAATCAGGAAAGTTTTCATGCTGTTTTCGAAGGAAATGTGAGGTACTCAGCACTTGACAGGGTTCTTCACTCAGAAAAAAATGTTGCCCGCAGCGCTACAGATGCTTTTAGAACAAACACTCAATGGCAGGCAAAGATAGCAACCTTTGCCAAAGGTCCCAGCTGCTTTCTCAATTCCAGTAAATTGTATGATTTTCTTCTGGATCTACACATTCGTTATTATGTAAGTATTATCCTGCTATTAGAAATGCAGAGTGACTCCATACGGATAGTGCCATCCCATTCCCAGTAGGTAAAGCCCATACCACCCCATGTAAAACCACGTAGGCAGAAATCCATCCATTATGCAACTGCTAATATCCATGGCAGAGATTAATGTGGTTTCAGGTTAAAGAATGTTTTGTAATAATGGGGGGAGAAACCAAGAAACTGAAAAAATCTTGCTGAGATTCAAAGTTGAGTGTTAAAATTTGTTTTAGTCGACAGTTTAACGATATTTTATATAAGGCCTGTATGCTGAAGGCCTTATATAAGTTAAGGTCTTAATGTAAGTTATGTGTCATGCTAATTTTAAATGAGCTAGTCTGAGGTCGCTTTTTATTTAGTAGACAAACATCATATTAGTTATTATTTTTTTTTCTTTTATAGGATGTACTCCTAGTAAATAAATTTGTATTAAAATAGTTCTCTGTTAAAAGAACTCAACAATAGGGTTTATGACTGGAGATAAAATAGACCGCAATAAAGCAGATTTTATTTATATGCATTGCTTAATTTTAGTAGTAACAATATATACTCCCAAAAAATTTCACAGATTGTTTACAAACAGCATATCAGGATGATGGTAAATAAGGGAAGGGTGAATGTGTACCTCACAGTTACATTGTGAATGTTTAATTAATATTCAAAGAAGCAAGACTATATTGAGATCCTGAAGGAAACTGGAGTTTTTAAGGTAAAAAATCACAGCAAATAAATTGTTATGACTTAATATGCATTGTACCTTTGTCAGGTAGAACAGTGAATACGTTTTTCAGAAGAATTGCATATATCATTATACTTAGGCTTATTTCAAAATAAAAAATTGAGAATTTTCATTTTTCATATGGAAGCTGCCTAAGCTTCCTAAGAACTCGGTACTTTTGGAAATTATTCCAAAATATATTTGCTTAAGTTATAAAAGCCAGGGAAGAATATATAATTTTGAAATTATCACCTATGATTTCAGCTTCGAATATTAGCAGAAAACATTTACCTTTCCAGTCAAGACCATCTAATATTTTTAGTTCTTCTAATAGAAAATACTAGATTTTCATTTGAGTATAGTATATATAGTATAACTTATAGTTATACTATACTTATAGACACTATATATAGTATAACTTTTTTTTTCCCCAAAGCAGTGATGTGATTTGAATTGAAATTGAATTTTAAAATTCTGCTAAGGAATTTTCTTCATATGGCTTTTGACTTCCATCATTTGTTACCCAGTTGCCACACTAGCCAAGACATCTGTAAATGAGATGGAAGGTCACTCTTGCCTTGACTTACCCAGGCACTCAGAGCACAACTTCACAAGGGGAACCGTTGGGCTAGACGTTCTCAGGTTGAGACATACTTCAGGCTAGACTTCTGACTTTCTAAATCAACTATTGTGATAACTACTAACATCTACACAAAAGTGGATCTGTTTGGTTTTCCTGTGCCATAAATTAAACTTGATGTTACCTGAGTGATTTGAGCATGCTTAACTGACTGGACTCTTCTGAAGGCTCCAAAAGACTATAGATGCCACTGCATTGATTCTTTCCACTTTTCCCACAACTAAGAGCTACTATAAAGACAGCTCACAGGGAGACCAAAAATAGAGATCCCAACAAATTTTTAGATACTATGGAAATTTGATGGAAATTAATATAGAGAAATTAATATAGAGGTCAGTCATTCTCTGGAACTTGAACATTGGAGTCTGCATAATTTTTTTTGGTGGAATTCTTAAAATTGGTATCTACTCTTCTCTGACTATTTTCCTTTCATAAAATAATAAAAAAAAAAAAACACTTTTTTTTTTTTTTAATAGAGATGACAATAAAAGCAACAAGTTAGAATTTAACATGTTAAGAAAACTGTGGGTTGTTCAGATACATTCTGAAGCCTTAGCTAAGACTTCCTTAAAAGTAATAAAAACTCTGTCATAATTCTAACATCAATGCAAGTATATATTATTTTAAAAGTACAAATAAAACCACAAAGGATTTGAATATTTGTGTCTGAATTTTTATATGATCCCAATTTTTCATTACCTTGCTTCAAAGGTGCTGAAATCTATGAAATAATATATCCATTCATAATAAATTTCAGCCATTTAATTCAGCATATCGGCAAGTTACAGTTCTAGTAAAGAAGTTTCTAATAGTCAATAAAAAGCTAATGAAATCAATTTAATAATGTGATATTGCATGACACTGAACAAATGCATTTATATACGTTCAAAATACACTGTTGTTGATGACATAAAACTATATATGTTTAGCTGGTATACACAGAAGTAGTTATTACATGCTCAGTTTTCACAGTCCAGCTTTCAGTAGTTGCAAATGCAGTTCTCTAAAAAAAACGGATTTACTAATCTGGCAGTCATTTTTAATACGGCTAATGAATCAATGTACTGCATACCATAGCTGTCAATAAAGAAAAACATGAAAAGTTTAAAATATTCCTTAATCATCAGTAATCATGTGTTTATGAATGTGACTGCATTTCTGTGACTGCATTTCTAAACATTAACTATTTCTTCAGTCTAATAATGAGCTTTAGGGGGAAAAAAGTAAGAAAATGATCTATTGAAAAGGAAAGTTTGAAAAGTCACATTAGAAATAAAATATTAAAGAAAGACTCAAAGACTTGTTAGTGGATTGGGTGGCAACAGAGGAATTTAAACAAACGCTGCTACTTCTATCTTTGATCAGAAATTGTAGTCTCCAGTAAAAATCAGATTCCTAGAAAAGAATTAGATTGTTTCTTTGGGCTAGATGCATTTCTTCCTTTTCTTTTCCATTGCCTGTAAAGGAGAATGAACACAAACTTCAATGTGACTGCCACATCCCTTGTGTGCTTTGATCATGGAAAAGGTATTGTCTGACAAAAAAGACTTGCTGTTGAAAGTCTGGTCCCAGGCTTTCTATAGTAAGATGAGCTGTATTCTCCTCTGTCAAGTGAACAACAGAGGGAGTTTTGTCTAAGATCACATAAGCATAAAAATGGCAGATGTCTTTACTTTCAGCAGCTTCAGGTGACCAGCCTGAAAAAGCATTCATCAGCAAACACACAATAGAGACTGCTAGATGTCAAAAAGAGATGGTCAGAATGATCAGTGTTTCCTAAGTTTCATCAAGCAGCGGCACTATGTCCTCCCCTGGCTGTGTAGTCTGGTCTCTCCCTCAGTGTAGTGATACTTATCTCACTGCTTGCAAACCAGAAAAACAAACCTCTTGGTTATAACAAGTAGTTTAGAACCATTGAGAAGAGATACTAAATCAATGCAATATAGAAAAATACTAATTAGGGAGGTAATTTCATGAAACAATTAACACCCTGCTTTTTGTTACTGCTGTTCTACTTACAGAATTGAAAAGAATTAGATACTTTTTAAAAAATGGTAAACTATATCCCTGTTATTTTTTTTTTCCATTGGAGTAAATGGAGTTTACTAGAAAACTAAAATGTCCAAAAAGGATATATATTTTTGAGTTTAATTTAAGAAAATGCAACAGGCTTTTGAGCTTCTTGTTTTAAAAAGAAAAGCGAGTGGCTAAGATTATAACTACCAGTCATAAACAACTACTGACAAGTTTGGTCTTTGAATATGCTGAATATTGTTTTCAATTCCTTCTATCAGCCACTGAAGTTTAAGCACTGTATTTCTTTTTTTTTTCTTTTTTTCCCCCAAATATCAGTTTTAAATAAAGCAGCATTTGTACTTCACAGGCTTACACTTTTATGTTCCCAAACTGACTTAGGACACATCTCAGAGTAAATTCTAATAGCATTAGCTAATGCACAATAAAATGTTTTAAACTAGTTGTTTAATGAGAATCGTATTCTCAGTACTGGAAAGAAAAGATTGTGTAGCACAGAGACAGATTTCTCTCTAACGCACAACAGTGATGATTAAGAGTCATCTGTTCTGCTACTGTATAAGCCTGGTATGATCATTAACCATAAAAATGTATGACTTTTAAATGGAATTGGAAAATGCATGAAAGTGAGCAAAATCCCAATATCATAACAAAAAGCTTGGCTCAAAGAACAAGTGCCAGATAAAATAGAAAGATTTATTTCAGATAGGTTTTTTGCCTTTAAGTTACAACATAGTTTAGTCTACTTTTATGTTATATGCACTTCAATATACTTAAGAATGCAATGAAAAATAATACAAATAACTGAACCCTTAAAATAAAAGTAATTACCTGACTGTAGCCAAATCACACTAATAACTTCTTTGTACTTCTGTTATTGTGATTACAAAATTAGATTTATTAAATCCTCAACTGTCTTTTAAGCACATAGAGAGATGTTATCTGTTTGTTTTTATTAAAATATTTACAACAAATGACAAAGAAGTTATGTAGCTTCTTAAAGTGATCATAATGAAAAAGTGTCAAATTTGGATCTAGAAGTCATAGGATTATAAAATCATATAATAATTTAGGTTGGAAGTAACCTCTGGGGTTCATCTAGAGTAACCCTCTCTTCAAAGCATGGCTAATGTACTCCAGGTCCAGTCATAACAGCACACCCATGTAACAAATCTAAAAGTGGAACTCATCCATCCCATATCAATCTCCACAGATGTTAGTCTTTCTTAGCTCCTTCTGTCAGCAATAAATAGAGATATTTCAAAAATGCTAGAATTTCCTTCATGTAGTTGTCTAAAGAAAGCTGAAGGAATCATGCTATAAAAATGTCTACTGTTCGCCATCAAGTATGAAATGATCCTCGGTAAACAGATCAGATGCAAGTGTCTATACTGCAGACATCATAAATTCAGTAGGGTGGATCCCACTATGAATGAAGGAGGTCTACTTAAGACTCCTTAGTCCTAAGGAACCAGTGAAAAATAAATCATACACCACTCAGAGCACATGGGTAGCTCTATGGGAAAGTTGAGGAGATTTAAGTAGTCTTGTATGGCATCTTGATTCAGTGTAGTAGCTTCATTTTTCTCAAGTTGTGACTCTGTTGCCCTCAAAAGTTGATATTAAAAAAGGCAGGCAAGTAATGTATATGGCGGTATTGAATGTGATGATTCTTTGGAGACTCCTTTTCATTGTTACCATGATGATGCACCCATTCTTTCTGAGTGCTTGAATCAGTTTGCTGAAGCTACAGGTATAACCAGGGTACAGCACCCTGCTTTGCCACTCTTTCTCCATTTCAGAGTGTTTGTACTGGACAGGGGATTATTTTCTGGTTGTAGTGGCATTCCTTTACCTCCTCCTTGAGAACTGAGGTCATTACCCCAGAATATGCTTTTTCAGGTCTCTGTACACTTTTACAGCCCCCATCCCCTCCCAGCTTCTCACAAAATTAACCAGTATTTTCTTACCTATGTACCACTTTAATTTCAGATGGAATCTGTTTTCTCTCAGCTTCAGGTTTACTATGCTGTGTTTGCTTTCTGCTGAATGTTCTCTTCTGGCTAATTACATATCTCCTTCCTTCATCATAATCTCATGAAGTTTACTCCCTAGAATCCATTTTACTCCTTAGAACTTACAGAAAGGGGATACATCAAACTGGGAGTTTCAGATGTCAGTAAGAAAGGCTTAGAGAAAAAACTGATTTCTTATTGTACAAAATTCTTCGTGTTGTAGCATAGGTCATGAACATACTAAAATCTTTATACAAAGACATGCTTCTAAAATATCACAAGGAACAGAGAAAAATAGTTTGTAGACAAAATGATGGATCTCTATGAATCACAAGTTGCTGTATCAGGGAGATTGATTAAGTATGCAGCTAGCTTGTTGGGTGACCTGAAAATGTAAACTTTTCCAGTTCCCCACAGGGTTTGTAATTAGGGATTCAGATCATCTCTTTGTTTGATAAGATTGCAGAAAGGGAACTGCATTAGGCACCATGGCACACTATGTGCAATTAATATTAATATGTAAACAAATCTTCCATGTAAGAATTTCAAAAATTTTGCACACAAAATTTATCTATTTGAAAATTAAACATGAGCAAGAAATTAAAACTATTAACAAGCCAAATTCAACATCCTACTAAAACACAATTAATGTAATATTCTATGCAATTTATAAATATTAATATATAAATATTAATTTAATATTAATATTAATATATAAATATTCTTTCCAATACCCACACCGGTCTCATCCTTTTGAATCTATAGTCTCCATTACGTAATTGCACACAGCTGCAGGTAAGTGCATTGAAAGAATATAATTCACTAGATGCATATTTAGTATACTTGGACCTCTCTTCTCCCCTCACATTCTGTTCTTGCTCTTATTAGGTGAATCTGTTAAATTCCTTCTTGAGTTAGAAAGAACTTTTTCAGAAAATGAAATCTGAGAAGAATTTTAAAATATCAAAAATACGATGTTGCTGTCAATTTCAAAACTGTAACTAACATAAACACGTAAGGAAAATTATTCAGTGTGCCTCCCTTGGTCAGAATGACAGCTTTGTTACTGATAGTTCTAAGCTGGATCCAAGATTTAACAATGCACAGCAAGGATTCACTAATTCTGAGAGGACATAGTACAAGATGCATACAGCGATGCCAAGGGTAACTTTCAGGCCACACAAATAACACTCTCACATGCCTTAGAAGTTGGCATACTTGAGGGTGGTTGTAGGGACGCTTGTGTTGCAGATTCCTGGGATGATATGTCCCACACTTATAGCACTTTCCAAGATCGCTATAAATAGAAAACTTTTAGTCTTTCCTTGAAATGTTTTGTTGATACTTGCTGCAAGATTGGGTGAGATTTGTAGTCAGAGCTCACTCTGAATGTAGACAGTTTACAAAATAACTTACCTATTAATGATGCCAGGACCTGCGGAGGTCAGGGGTTTCAGAGTGATTCTTCAAATGCTTTTGTAATTACGGAAGGAACATAACTCAACAAATCTCTCTGTATCCACTGAACTGGTACAAGGGGACACCCCTTCTTCATGCTCTTTGCATCAAATAGCCGTGTTAAAGTGGGATAATTTTCTGTCTCATCTTCACTGTTCTGAAGTCCTGTGCAAGATCAAAAGCATTAACGAATCAAGCACAGCAGGAGTCCAGGGAGAAGCAGTGCAGGCATAGCTTTATATGCCTTCAGCCACATTAGCTATTCAGAAATCTAGAATCTGCCCTTACTTGAACAGAAAAAAAAAAAAAAGTAGTCAATTGGTAATCAACTGCATTAATATCAAACTGGAATAATTTCATTCAGGCAGAATGAATCAATGCTTGATTCAACACTTCCATTCTAATTGTTAGTCTCAGTGCTGAGTCTACCAGAAGAATATGACTTTAGAAAAACCTAGCATGAACTATCTGTGGTTACCATCAAAAAGTATGCCATTCCTACTTCTACAGATGGAATATTATGAGACTAATGCACTTCTTTAAATATGTTACTGAAAACAAAATCCTAGCATCATAGGTGTGTCACTGTCAGAACTTCACTTAGTATCAGTAACCATTTTGAGCCCCAGACTTTGAACGGAATATTAAAGAGATATTACATAATAGTACAAATGTCCTAATTGGAACAAAGTATTTAAAAACCTGCAGAGAAGTGTCTTGAATAAAGAATGGCATTTGTATTTCCAAACAGTAGGTGATAGCAAGGATATTTATTCTCATCTGAACCTTGATTAGTTAAATTATTGTTCATGTTATAAAACCCAGGGAGAGAAAAGAGATGATTACAGTTAAGAGATCACAGTTACAGGAGTGGAAATAAACTGCTAACAGGAACCTAGTGCAAATCTAAGCAATTTTCTTTTGCTGCAGGACCATAAGCAATGAATGATCTCATATTTAAGATTAGATACTCGTTCTGACCTCAGCTGGAAGAGCATTCTCCATTTTGAAAGGCTTGACTTACATCTAGCAGCTACTATTCATGATTCCTGAGGATAATAGGGAAACTCAAATGCAACATCTAAGATCTGGAGCAGGTTACTGACTTCCTGCATATTAACAGACTTGTGGATCTTTCAGTCAAAGTAATCTACTGATGCAGACATACCTAATAAAAAGCCAATTTGTCTGAACTAGACAATAACAGAACACTTCAGCTGGCATACTGTTTGCATTTTACTACATATTTTGTCTTGTTGTATCCTCAGTTTTATCATAAATACAATATGCACTATGACTTTCTATACTATATATGCAAGGTAATTTTCTATTTGTTTTATTTATTTTCATAAAGGCCTTTAAAATATGCAACCTAATGTGGATTTGATCTAGCTTAAAGTTCTATAATGAAGGATTTCTACATCCTGAAAATAAATACTCTGTCATGTAAAAGTGACAAAACTTACTTGACATGGACATTTATCTGGAAATACATATTAAATGATTACATCAATAGTGTTCATAATACAGGTTAATGAATCAATACAGATAGTGGATGGACAACCTGAAATTAATGTTCTAGTTTAAACTGTGGTGATCCAGGTGGTCCTCATAGCTATCTCAAATATGGAGGAATATGTACAAGTGAAGATTTAATATACCAGTATCATGTAAGATGAATAGATAATTTTGGCAACGGGTATCAGCCTAGTAGCCTTCTATGACAGAGTGACTATAACTATCTGGACTTTTGTAAGGCCTTTGACATGGTCTCCCACAACATCTTTCTTTCTAAATTGGAGAGATATGGATTTGATGGGTGGATTGTTTGACGGATGAGGAATTGGTTGGATGATCGCATCCAGAGGGTAGTGTTCAACGTCTCAATGTCTAGATGGAAATTGGTGACAAATGGTGTCTCTCAGGGGTCCATACTGATTACTGTTTAATACTTTCACTGATGACACAGACAGTGTCAGCGAGTACACCCTCAGTAAGTTTGCAAACAACACCAACTTGAGTGGTGCAACTGCCACAGCCAAGGGGCAGGATGCCATCCAGAGGGACCTGGACAAGCTTGAGAAGTTGGTCCATGTGAACTTCACGAGGTTCAACAACGCCAGGTGCAAGGTCCCGCACCTGGCTCAGGGCAACCCCCAATATTAATACAGGCTGGGGAAACAAGGGATTGAGCAGGATCTCAAACTGTCCCTACTTAACTAAGGAGTTGAACGGGAAAATGGGTTGAGATATTTTGTAACAATGTAGGACATTTTTTAGATTTGTTGTGGTTTTGCAAATAAAAAAAAAAAAAGAAAAAAGAGAAGTGGAAGAGATCATATTTGCTAAGTGTTTGATCTTGTCACTTTCTACTGGAGAGAGTAGGACATAGGACATAGGATGTCCTTGAAAGAACCTGCTTGCTAAGAGAAGAATGCCTATTATCTATGACCATAGAATAGAGATTTCTGTAGCTTTAGGCCTGATGAGAAACAGTTGTTATTTGCTCAGCTGACATAGGTAGCTTGTATATTCCAGCCTTAGGATAGCTTTTGTGGCCTCAGACTCTTCAGTCCATTTCTAGACATCTTCATATCCCCCATTTGAAACTCTACCAGAATTGCACTAAAATTATATGCTATTCTTTCCCTGCCAAGCAATTTGAAACCCATAAGCATCCTAATTCTAACTCCTAATTAGAAAACAAGGACAGTTGAATACAGACATGTCTACAGTGTGGCTCAGGCAAGGTCTGGATGACCAGACCTAAGTTTAAACACAGCGCTGAGGCTGCTGCCCAGGCTGGTTGAGGCAGCTAAGGCCCATTAGTGCACTCAGAGCCTTGAAGAGTATACCATTAAAAATTGAAAATTATTTATGCAGACAAGATTTTTCAAGAAGTGAAAGCTGCTCTCATCCAACTTGCTGCCGATTCACTGATGCACAAGAATAAATAATTTTAAATTATGTTGGGCGCTTGAACTCCTATAAGGTACGTAATTTCTGAGCTTATTGATAATGTTCCTGTACCTGAATATAAGTAAACTATAGACATGATTTTTCTTTTCTTCATATTTACCAATGCAAATTTTGCTTAGCTTTCACTGAGATCCCAAACCCAAAGATAACTAAGTGGCCATGCATTAGGTAAAGATGCTCTCAAAAGAACTGGTTTCTTTTCAGTACAGGTGTGCATGCTACCTTTTAGTTACTGTTCCATGAACTATTTTTTCACATGCATGTGCTAGAATACTTAAAATATCTGTCTGATTTGAGTACCACATACTGTCGAATACCAAACATACCAGAATTCCCATATACCAAAGACTAGATGTCGCATGTTCTGACAAGCCTGACAAGCATTCAGAAAAATGGAATCTTTATATTATTCAAGGCACAAGGGTTATCCAATTTAATCATGAAAGCACCACCATCTGTTATGCATAATGTTCCACTTTTATTGTCCAAATGGGGAAAGGAGAAAAGAAAGTAGTAAGAGTTTGGATACCATAAATGATAACCCCTTATTTCTAAAGTTTTGTAATTGAGAGAAAAAATTACTTCAGCCTTTAACTTGAAATTGCTTTTGTTCTGCAGAATTAAAAACAAACAAGCTGTGCCAGGAATGCATGTACTAATGAATGCCAGAGTCAGAAGCTATTCCATGCGCAATAATGAAGCTTAAGACCTTTTATATACAATCTTCCTTTTTTAGAAGCTATTCCATGCGCAATAATGAAGCTTAAGACCTTTTATATACAATCTTCCTTGATGTTTAAGGATAGTTAAGATAGTCATCCTTGATGTTTAATAGTATTCCACGTATCAGCAGCCAAATATAATTTGGCTGGTTCAGATACCTGATTTCTGAAGTTCTGTCTGTTCTTTAGAGGTCAGGAATCTTGCAATTTTCACTGCTCATCAAACAAAAAGCAGAACACTGTTGAAAAGAACAGCAGGGGAGAAAGACAGGAAGCAAAGATCAAAATGTAGCAGCAGGGAAGCAAGTGAAAACAGTATGAAGAACCGGGTGACTAAAAGTACTAGTGAACAGGAGGAAAAAGTGGAGCTCAGATAATCCATTTAAACTGAGCAGCCAGTCTAATGTTTGCATGTTTGTCCAGAACATTTGTACTTATTTTTCCAGTCACAGTTTTCAGAGTCTTTTTTTACTGTCCCCAGATGTGAAAGAATGTTTTTTACATTATTAGGAAGTTTAATAAAAACACTTTTTCTTTCTTTCATGTCTGAATAGATTTTTATTTACTGAAGAAAAAATGTTAAAAACCAAGTATATTGTGATTGTCCTACTAATGTTTGCTGTTTGCTAATATGTTTTCAGAGTGTCCTTGTAACTCTCATAGAATAGTCTAAGGCAATACAAAATTATAAATCTTTAGATGTGAGATGCAGCATAGGGACAGAGACCAAGATAAATAATGATATAGAATCATAGAATCATTTAGGTTGGAAAAGATCTTTAAGATCATAGAGTCTAAACCATAAACCTGCCACCACCGAGTCCAACTGTAAATCTAACAACACCAAGTCCACCACTAAGCCATGTTCCTTAGCTCCACATCTACAATTTAAATACTTCAAGAGAAGGCGACCCAACCACTTCACCGGTCAGTCTGTTCAAATGCTTGACAACCTTTGGGTGAAGAAATTTTTCCTAATCCTAATATTTCCTAATTTTCTTCAACCTCCCCTACTACAGCTTGAAGACATTTTATCTTGTCCTATCACTTGTTACACAATTATACAAAGTATGTAACAGTCATATATGAGATTATCTCATTAAAGATTATTCATAATTTTGCCATTATGTGTGCTGTTCATCTATCTGATACTTTGAATTATTAGAACTGTTTTAACGCTTTTTATTGCAACTGACCCTCTGTCCAGGGCCAAGTAAAAGATGCCTTTGAACAGACTAAAAGGATCCAAAAGTAAAGCCAATTTATGTTCACTCTTTTAAAATACAATAAAAAAGTCAAGAAAAAATCTGCTCTATAATGTTAATCTAAGTGAAAAAAACTGGATTTGTCTGAATCAAAATTACCTTTCTAAATATACATTCTAAATATACATGAAGAGAAATATAGTCATTTTTAAGTTCAGGCTTTAAAAATGTTGCATGCAGGAAAGCGTTAAGAAATAAAATATTCCCAAACTTTTCTACTGTTTGTCTGTTCTCACCTATTTCATCTTTTTCTCAGATTTCTGAAGTGGTAACAGAAAAAAACATGAGTTGATTGCTAAGTCCTGTCATTTGTCAAGAAACTGAAAACTTCAGTAGCATAGTGTCTGAGAAAGGAGATGTTTTTGAGAGTAAAGGGAAAGGCAGAAGATAAGACTCCTTCATATAGCACTACTGTCACAATGTACGACATGCCTCATACTGAATACACAGAATTAAACTAAGTAGTTAAGGTTGGAAGGGATCACTAGAGGTCACCTTGTCCAACTAACCTGCTCAAGAAGGGCAACATAAAGCCAGTTGCTCGGCACTGTGTCCAGACAACTTTTGAATATGTCTAAGGAGTGAGATTCCACAGTCTGTTTGTGCAACTTGTTACAGTACTCAGTCACTCTCACAGTAAAAAAAGTGTTTCCTTATGTTCAGAGGGAATCTCCTGTGTTTCAGTTTGTGCCCATTGCCTCTGGTCCTGTCACTGGGCAACACTGAAAACAGCCCAGCTCCATCCTGCTTGCACCCTCCCTTCAGGTATATATACATTAAAAAGACCCATCCCCTGGGCCTTCACTAGGCTAAACAGTCCCAGTTGTCTCAGCCTTTCCTCATAAGAGACATTCCCCAGTTCCTTATCATCTTTGTAGACACTTCATCATAGAAGCTTATCAAGTTGGTCAAACATTATTTCCCCTTGGTGAAGCCATGCTGACTATGCCTGATGATTTTGTTATTCATGGGCCTTCAAAATTGTTTCCAGGATTAGATGCTCTATCGCCTTCCCAGGGATCAAGGTGACGCTGGTCAGTCTGTAGTTCCCTTGCTTCTCCTACTTGCCCTTCTTGAAGATAGGAGTGACATTTGCTTTTTTCCAGTCTTTGCACACTTCTCCCAGTCTCCATGATCGATCAGAGATTGTTGAGGGTGGCCTTGCAATGACATCTGCCAGGTCCTTCAACACTCATGGGTGCATCTCGTCAGGGCCCCTGAATTTATGTATGTCCAGGTTGCTGAAGTATTGCCTGATATGAACCTCATCCACCTAGGGTAGGTCTTCCTCGTTCCAGCCTTTCTTCCTGGTCTCTGGGAACTGGGATTCCTGAAGACCACTTTTGCTAGTAAAGACTGAGGCAAAGAAGGTCTTTTCCATATCCTGTGTAACCAGGTCTCTTGTCCCATTGACTGATGGACCAACATTTTCTCTAGTCTTCCTTTTATCATCTATATACTTATTGAAGCCCTTCTTACTGTCTTTGACTTCCCTGACAAGACTTAATTCAACTTGGGCTTTGGCTTTCCTAACAATCTCTGGATGCTCAGATAACGTTTCTATATTCCTCCCAGGTTACCTTCCCTTGCTTCTACCCTCTGTATGTTTCCTTTTTACATTCGAGTTTGACCAGGAACTATTTTTTTGTCCATGCAGGCTTGTTGGTTTGGCCTGACATAATATTTGATGGAAGGCATCACTCCTGAGCTTGGAGGAGGTGATCTTTCAATATTATTAATATAATATAAATCAATATAAATGTTCTTCTAACAGCTTTTCAGCATCCTAGCTAGCATTTATGCAGTTGTATTAGGTTGTTATGACATTTTCTCACCTAACTTCAGACTTTAAAATAGTTTAAAGTCCTACATTTAGACACCCAGCATGTGTAAACTAGTTTTGCAAATAGATTATTTTTCTTAAGGAAACTGTAATGTAATTTATACCTGAATGTCTTCAGTTCTGCTCATAACAGTATGTTCTTACTAATTTTGTAGAATCTTCCACTAATTGTATTACTGTGATCAGTAATCTTTTCTTCTGTCTTTACAAACATACCTTTTTCAGGTGTTAGTGGAATTCATCATGCGATAGTTTACTGAAGTCATGTCCTGGGTTGAGGTGAAGCAGGGTCAACTTTCTGTTCTGTGAGAGAGGTTCTTGCTTATACTTGTTTCTATGGCAACCAGGGTCAGCTGATTTGGTTGTTTATCCTGTGGAGGGGCCACACCTGTGAGAAGGAGCAGACAGGTCAGGTGACCCAAGCTGACCAATAGGATATTCCATGCCATCTACCATGCTGAGTATAAAAGTGGAAGGATGTCATTGGCCAACCTGGCCCAAATTCCAACAAGAAGTAAGATAAGAAATTTATTTATTTTATTTTAATCAAAGAATTTTCATCTGTCAAGAGAGCTTTATTTTATTATGCCATGATATGGAACTTTGAGGTTTAATAATGACCCTTTAATATTTTCCTTTATTGAGTGTCATTATTGTACTTGTAAGTGAAGCCCATCAATTCTCCAGTAATGTTTTGTAAGTATATGCAATGGACATAGTAGCCTATAGTTACTTGGATTAGTATGAGCATTTATAAATGCATTACAGCTGATGCATAGAGATGTGTGTAATAAAGAATTCTAGCACACATAAAAGAAACTACAATGATTTCCAAAAATGCTAAGATTAAAGATTGTGTGGATAGGTATTATGATGAAAGAGCTTGTAGTGAGGTGAGGATTGGTCTCTTCTCGCAAATAATGGGTGATAGGACAAGAGGAAATGGCCTCAAGTTGCACCTAGGGAGGTTTAGCATAGAAAATAGGAAAAAATTCTTCACCGAAAGAGTTATCAAACATTGGAACAGGTGCCCAGCAACGTGGTTGAATCACCATCCTTGGAGGTATTTAAAAGATGGGTAGATGTGGTGCTTAGGGATGTGATTTTGCCACTGTTACATTAATGGTTGGACTTAAGGATCTTAAAGATCCCATCCAACCTAGACAATTCTATGATTCTATCGGTCTTCCTAAGTTCGTTTCTCTCTAGCGCAAAGACTCTCATCTTCACAATGTTTTAGTAACATATACTTCTAGTCAATTTGATAAGAGAATATATGATGATAAAACTGCTCTATAACCAGTCTTCCATGTACAAGTTTATCAATAACCATTTGCTTTCAAAACAGAGAATCAGAAGTATAGCAAGTTATATGTGTAGTTCCTTCTATAATGTTTTGAGTAAATGCATTATTCACCATTTTTTATTTGAAAATGTTTATAGCTGACCACCAAACAATGTGTTCATCTATTTTGTTTTCTACTGTAGAACATATAGGTGAGTCTCATTAGTCTTTTTTAGAATCTCTTGCTGTATTCCCTTTAGATACTGTTTTATTCTCTTAATACCTATGGAAACTTGTTGGGGTTTTTTTTGTGCAACACAAACTGACCTTGTTGATTTCAAAAGGTACAGCACATTATCATCATCAACTTTTTTTTTTACGATTTTCAATAGCTTATTTGCAGACACTAGTAAGTGTTGTAGTGTTGCATAACCTTGTTCCTTTAAATTGTGGGGTTTTTATGTTAGTCTTCTACATTATGGAAGATGAATTTGACCACAAGAATTTGTATTCCAGTTATGCATTTCCTTCATTAAAAGATATGCTGCATCTATTATTTAAATGTATGTGAACACATAATAGAATCATAGAATGGTTCTGATTGGAAGGGACCCTAGAGATCATTGAGTTCTAACCCCCCTGCCATGGGCAGGGACACCTTTCACTAGACCAGGTTATTCAAAGCCCCATCCAACCTGGCTTTGATCAATTTGAGGGATGGGGCATCCACAGCTTCTCTGGGCAACCTGTTCCAGTGTCTCACCACCCTCATAGTAAAGATTTTCTTCCTAAAATTTAATTTAGATCTCATCTCAGTTTAAAACTGATACCCATCATCCTATCACTACACTCTCTCATAAGGAGCCTTCCCCATCTCTCCTGTAGGCCAGCTTTAGGTATTGAAAGGCCACTATAAGGTGTCCCTGGAGCCTTCTCTTCTCCAGGCTGAACAATCCCAACCCCCTCAGCCTGTCCCCATAGTGCTCCAGCCCTATGATCATCTTTGTGGCCCTGCTCTAGACTCATTTAAACAAGTCCATGTCCTTCCCATGTTGAGGACTCCAAAGCTGGATGTAGTAGTCCAGATGGGGTCTCAGGAGAGCAGAATAGAGGGGCATAATCACCTCCCATGACCTGCTGGCCACACTTTTTTTGATGCATCCCAGCATGTTATTTGCTTTCTGAGCTGCCGGCACACATTGCCTGCTCATGTTGAGCTTCTTATCTACTGATACACCAAAGTCCTTCTCCTCAGGCCTGCTCTCCAGCTGTTTTTGGCCCAACCTGTGTTTGTGCCTGGAATTGCTGTGCCCCAGGTGCAAGACCTTGCACTTGGTTCAACTTCGTGAGGTTCACACGGGCCC
Source organism: Calidris pugnax (assembly GCF_001431845.1). Classification (NCBI taxonomy): domain Eukaryota; kingdom Metazoa; phylum Chordata; class Aves; order Charadriiformes; family Scolopacidae; genus Calidris; species Calidris pugnax. The sequence goes on along the minus strand of NW_015090999.1, from coordinate 5,061,009 downwards.
ATCTCTCAAGCCTGTCCAGATCCCTCTGGATGGCATCCCTTCCCTCCAGCATGTTGACCGTAACACACAGCTTGGTGTCATTGGCAAAGTTGCTGAGGGTGCACTCTGTCCCACTGTCCATGTCTCCAACAAAGATGTTGAACAGCACTGATCCCAGTACTGACCCCTGAGAAACAGTACTCATCACTGGCTTTCACTTGGAAATTGAGCCGTTGACCATAGCCCTTTGAGTGTGGCCATCTAGCTATTTCCTGATCCATTGAGTGGTCCATCCATCAAATCCATGTCTCTCCAGTTTAGAGACAGGATGTCATGCAGGACAGTGTCAAATGCTTTGTGTAAGTCCAGGTAGATAGCATCTGTTGGTCTCCTCTCATCTACCAATGCTGTTGCACATTCATAGAAGGCCACCAAATTTGTTAGGCATGACTTGCCCTTGGTGAAGCCATGTTGGCTGTCACCAATAACCGCCTTGTTTTCCATGTGTCTTAGCAGTCATTCCAGGAGGATCTGCTCCATGACCTTGCCAGGTACAGAGGCATAACTGGCTAGCCTGTAGTTCCTTAGGTTTTACTTTTTTCCCTTTTTGAAAATGGATTTTTTTTTTTTCCCATTTTCCTGTCAGCAGGAACTTCACTGGACTGCCATGACTTTTTGAATATAATGGAAAGTGGCTTGGCAACTTCATCTGCCAGCTCCCTCAGGACTCATGGATGGATTTCATCAGGTCCTCTATAAAGTTTTTGGGTTGATGGGTCAATATACCTTCATGTTACAGTGAGGGATTTTGTTGTTGTTCTGGGAAATGTGTTATACTGTGCACTAGAATTTAAGTTGTCAGTATCTTTTCACACGATAGAGATGTTGGCTAATATAAGAACTATATTGTGTTGCTAGAAATGTTGATGCTGAATAGATGAGCGTACTTAGAGACTTGTTGTTCTTGAGTGATTTCTGAACAACTGACTAACCAGAAATGTTAGCCAAAGCAGCAGAAGAGTAGTCTGTGCCTTTAAGAGTGAGAGATAATAGAAATAATTGTAAGGAAAAGAAAAAGAGGAGTTCCGAAAAAACTGAGATGAGGAGTGTGGATCCATTTTATCAATGTACGGATTTTGTTATTGTAGTAGCAGTACTAGAAGGATGATCAAAAAAGTGGCATAGCTTCCTATAGTAAAACTACATTCATGTATGGGACGCAAAGACACCAATTAAAGGAATCTGTTCTTGAACAGAAGACATAATGGATACCAAGACTGAAGGTCTGTTTCAGGCCATATATAACATAAAGCCTGACCAAAAAAATAAAAAAGGGGAAGGAGGAATCTGAGAAGTTGAATGAAAGTAGGATTTAGTCAAATACATAAGAAAGTTAATTTAACTTTACCAGCTCCCTGATAAATATCAAACCATGAATGCTAAAGAGATTTGCTATTTTCTAGTTGCATGTCTAATGGATATTTCCAGAAAATTCTTCAAATGTCAGTCTGCCATGCACAAATTCTGGGAATTTAGCAGCCAAAAATTAATATATAATATGATGGAAGCAAGGAGAGGCAGCTGGTTATAAGGAAGTCAGTACTTAGAAGAATTAGAATGAGTTACTAGGAAAACAGAGAATAAGAGCATTGAAAAGCTGGATCTCCAAGATTAAAGGCTGTTTTCTAAAGTACTGGAAATTAATCAGTAAATAATGAGGAGATAATGTAAATAAAATAAGTAAATAGTAAATAAATAAAAACAAATAAGTAAATAATCAGAAATAGAAGACTCTAACATAGACATTTGTGACAGTGACAGAATAAGAAAAATGAAACGTGAGAGACAGAGAAATAAACAATATTTATCCAACAGAGAAGGGGCCTAAGTGGCATGGAAATTGTCACTTTTTATGGCAAAAGATTTTTCCCAATTGCATAAGAAAAAAACAAACTGGGAGATGAAGGACTCAGATAAAGATTCCTTGGTCAGTTAAACACTATGTGATCATTTCCTGCACTAGGAATCAGCATAGAATGTATAACTGAACTTTCACAACCTCATCAACATCAATCATGTTAATATTTGCCAATATTTGCCAAATTTTTAAAAAAATTTGTTGCAGAGAAGCTGGCATAATTTCCTGACATTTGCAAGTATTGTCATAAATACAGTATGTTTCTAACTCTCTGGAACCCACAACAGCAATCCTTGGTGACAGCAAGGCTGTTACACAATAGATGCACAAATAATACCATATGCATTCAGTAGAAAAATTATCCAGAGGGAATTACAGATGCAAATCCCACATTTCCTTTTTAGGAGTTCAGATCAGGCCTAGAAACAGAGTGTTCATTACCTTCTGAACTTGTTTGCTTTGCAATAATACAGTTATAGTTCTCTGCTACGTAAGGAAGTTTTGTACAAATTCATATTTATGTTTTAGTTGATTAACACTGTATCTCGGTGTTTTCACACAAAACTTTTATACTGTCATACTACCCAATGTCATATCGGCATTGGACATATTAGAATTATATTTTTAAAATAAGCCCATTATTTATTTTATTATGAATCCCAGACCCTGGAGACAAGAGAGAAGCTCTGGAGAGAGGAAGATTTTCCCTCTGTTGGGGAGGACTGGTTTAGAGACCACTTGGCCAAATCCACAAGTCCATGGGCCCTCATGGGATGCACCCATGAGTGCTGAGAGAACTAGCAGATGTTATCGCTGAGCCATTCTATCATCTTTGAAAGGTCATTGAGAACAGGAGAAGTACCTGAGGACTGGGGGAAGGCAAATATCATTCCAGTCTTCAAAAAGGGCAAGATGGAGGACCTAGGAAACTACAACCCAGTTAATCTCACCTCTGTCCCTGGGAAAATAATACAGCGACTCATTCTGACTGTCATCTCCAAACATGTTGAAGAACAGGAAGTTATTGGAAGTGGTCAACACAGATTTACCGAGGATAAATCATGCTTGAGCAATATGATAGCCTTCTATGATGTTATAACTAGATGCCTAGATGAGGGGAGAGCAGCAGATGTCATCTACCTTGACTTCAGCAAGGCTTTTGACTCTGTCTCCCATAACATCCTCATTAGAAAACTGAGGAAGTGTGGGCTAGATGAGGGGGCAGTGAGGTGGATTGAGTCCTGGCTGTGAGACAGAACTCAGAGGGTTGTCATTAATGGAGCAGGGTTGAAATGAAGGCCTGTAAACAGTGGTGTGCCCCAGGGGTCAATACTTGGTCCAGTTTTGTTCAACATATTCATCAATGACCTGGACGAGGGGACAGAGTGTATTGTCAGCAAGTTCACTGGTGATACCAAACTGGGAGGACTGGCTGACAGTCCAGTGGACCGTGCTGCCATCCAGCGTAACCTGGACAGGCAGGAGAACTGGGCAGAGAAGAACCTAATGAGATTCAATAAGAGCAATGTAGGGTCCTGCACTGGGGAGGAAGAATGTCAGACACCAATATAGGTTAGGGATGGACCTGCTGGAAAGCACTTCTGAGACAAAGGATCTGGGGGTCCTGGTGGATAGTAAACTATCCATGAGCCAGCAATGTGCCCTTGTCGCCAAGAAGGCCAATGGAATCCTGGGCTGCATAGGGAAGAGTGTGACCAGTAGGTTGAGGGAGGACATTCTACCCCTCTACTGTGTACTGGTGAAGCCACAACTGGAATACTGCGTCCAGTTCTGGGCTCCCCAGTTCAATAGAGACAGGGAACTACTGGAAAGAGTCCAGCATAGGGCAACATAGATGATTGAGGGCTTGGAGCATCTCCCTAGTGAGGAAAGGCTGAGTGAGTTGGGACAATTTAGCCTGGAGGGGAGACCTTATCTACGTTTACAAGTATCTAAAGGGTGGTTTGAGGGAGAATGGAGCCAGACTCTTTTCAGTGGTTCCCAGTGACAGGATGAGGGCCAATGGGCACAAGCTGGAACACAGGAAGTTCCACTCAAATATGAGAAAAAACTTCTTTATGGTGAGGGTGACAGAGCACTGGAACAGGCTGCCCAGGGAGGTCATGGAGTCCCCTTCTCTGGAGATTTTCAAGACCCGCCTGGATGCAGTCCTGGATGCAATCCTGCTTAGCAGGGGAGTTGGACTAGATGATCTCTAGAAGGTTCCTTGCAACTCCAACAATTCCATGATTCTGTGATTTATTCATACAGACACGATACATATTTTTCTGAACTTTGTAAATATGTTTTTGTAAGTCTCCTATCAAAACAAATGAAAGTTCTTCTAAATCACAAGAGTTTAGTTATGAGAATATTACTTTTTTATAAATATATAATTGCTTTTAAAAATTTTAACCAGTTTATTTTGCAGGCATGTTAGGTTTAGGTAATTGTTCAGGTCAGGAATCTTAGAAATAGAGTCCAAATAAAATCTAAAAGGTCATGAAACACTCAGAGTGGGTAGGCAACTTTTACAGAAGCCTCTCTAAAAGAGATCCTAAGAGCTAAAAGCCAACGTGTCTAACTTCCTTCTGTGGTAAGCTGGTAGAGAGATTGTGTTTCATCTGGGAGGCCAAGATGGAGGCTTTGTGGTTTTGTGAGGTGGGGTGGGTTTGTGCTAGTGGGAAGTGCATCTCCTGCTGCTGTGCAGAGTATACTCACCCTCTTCTGACTTGGACTATGTGGACCAAAGCTGACCATGGCTACCTATTGTGGATGCCATGGGGTAAGAAAGGAATTGGTTGCACAAAGAAGCCAGTCTTGCATTCACTCCCCAAACAGCATTTCCTGCTAGCACTGCTAGAGTAATGGACCAGATGGATCATTTTTTTTCTCACCAAGATAAGCAATTTTTATGTATTTGGACCAACAAAAAATTTGCATTCTGTCATGATATAGTTTAGCCTGTTAAAGCATTTCACACAAGTGAAGTAACTGTGTTTGCAAGCTTCTCATTTTCAATATTCTGTCCTACTATTTCTAGTGTTCTTAGATGACTATTTTAACGTCTCTCATGTAGTCAGGCACAATCAGAAAAGACATACTGTATGGTGTATAAAACTGAGTGTAGAACATGATTCATGATCCTAGGCATAGAAATCACAAACAATGTGACTTCAACCCTGACAATAGTTTCAAGTAGTAAATATCTCCTGCTCTAAACAGACAAATAAAATTGAATCACAGGAACCTGCTTTGCTCACATGATTCATTTATGTTCCTGTTTTTAACAGCAAGGAAAAGGAATAAGCAGGAGGTAACATTTTCAAACTAATACAGCAGTTGGGAAGCCCTGAAGGAAGGAAACGGATGATGCAATATTTAGGTCATTTTGATCTTTTAAAATATCTCTATGTACAAATAGCTTGAAAATGTTTTCTAAAGTGCCATATATTCTTGAAATGCATATAGAACTGTATGAATGTATCTACAATCAGTACTGAAACAGACAACCTTTTTCCACCTTTCACATTTTGAACTGCAAGCACAGGGAAATGGATTGCAGAGTCACGTGGGTCAGGTCTAGTGTTTTCTTTATAGCACTGTGATTTTTTATTCTCCTTTGTAGTGAGAGGTCATGGTTTAAATTTTCAAATATATAATTGAATATACACATTCAAATATATAAATTTTCATATATATATATATGCACACCTATTTTTCTTTTCAGAATGCCCAAGACGGTACTTTGTTGTTTGGGGTTTTTTTGCAATAAATGAGCTATAATCTCTTTTGGATTTACTGGTTAATTGGCTATTATATTTCATGTTCTCTAGTAATATTTTCTGGAAAAAAAAAAAAAAAACCAAAACAAACACCAAACCACAAAGCATTTTTTCTAAGTAAAAAACATTGATTTGTTAAGGATTTTTCTAGAAGTGATAACATTTCATTTCATATTGATGTTATTTCTTAAATACTCCTGCTTATAGCTATCTGTCAAAAAAGTACATATTACTTCTATTGGTTTTTTTTCCCTTAAAAATTATAGGAAAATGCCACATAGTGAAAACAGGAGTTTTAGATTAACAATTTTGGTATGTTTAGGTCTCACACAGAAAGCTTTAACTTTCAGATGTTCTTAAAGTCAGGAAAAGTCAGCATAAACCTATAATATAAAAATTAAAGCAAAATGAAATTTTATTTCTTTAAGTTGCTGCTGGCATGAATGGTGTAAACATAATGATTCAGTCTTTATTTGGTCACGGCATAAATATAGCATTTTTTTAGCACCAGTACATTTACACCATAAAATTATATTAGTAATTGTTTCCAAGTCTCTCTAGGATTCCTTTTATATTTTTAAATAATATGTGTTGCCTCCATAATGACCGTTACTATTCATTTCCAAAATGTCTCTTTTAGTTCATTCATAACTAATTACACCCATATTTCTGTGCTCTGAGGATGGCATGAGACACAATTTTCCAAAGAAATGTTATCCTACTGTTCTGGACTCATAGCTGGCCAGAAGAACTTGCCTATCTTCTGTCAAACAGGGAGATAGATCCCAAAAAATAGAAGAAAATACATGTAAAGTTTATGTAACTCTTTCAACAGAGGTGAAAGACTGGAAAACATCCAGCTCTTGCTGATGTCAAGGATTGCTAATCCTTAGTCAGACCCCTGATATTTAGAAAAACATTGGCAATGATTGAAAGTATTCACTGGAGGGGAAATAGTATTTGATGAGTCTAAAAATAAACACAGGCTATGTTTATTTCAGTGAAATTAGTACTTTCAAGTATATCAGAAAGATTTATCAGCATGTTTACGATTTGGCAGTTTTATGATAATAGAAAAAATAAAACAGTTTTATACAGTCATTTCAAACTATTCCCAATATTTCTCAAGAGCAGCAGTATAAGGACATCACAAAAAATATTTTAAAAATCTGAAAAGGATCTTGGGAATTCATTTACCCTATTCTCCTTCCTGGAGGTAAAAACCATATACACCAAGTTCATTCAGTACATGTGCTTGTCTAGACTGTTTCTAAAGACTTCCCATGACAGAAATTTGACAGTTTCCCAAGTAGTCTAACCGAGTGCTTCCTTGTATTTCCTGCAGAAGAGCACATCTCTCTCTCATTCACAACAATTTCCTCTTCGCGCGGGTTAATGCAGATTTGGAGAACAGATTAATTCCTTCTGTGCATCAGGCCTTTACATTTAAAGTTTTAGTTTCTCTAAACCAAATATCCCCAATTCCTTAATCCTTCTATATACATAATGTTTTCTAGATCTCTGACCATTTTCTTTCACTCTCTGGATTCTTTCCAATTGGCCTATATCTTTCTTGAATTGTGTGTGTCCCAAAATTAAATACATGGCTGGAGCTCATGACTTACCATGTGACATGTAGGATGGAAAAATCAAGTAGTTTTGTTTCAAACAATACATATATTGTACAATCCAGTATATTTTCCTTTTTCACAACAGTGTGAAAAACATTCGGCTTCTTATTCACTGGAACTTGCAGTTCCCTTGCTCATTTCTACTGCTGATCTGCTAATGTTGCCCCTTGTGTTTCTTCAGCCAATTATCACCAAGTATAAACATTTTGTATTTTGCCTTATCATATATAATCTTTTCTGATTATCTGAGTTGTTGATACCAGTTTGTCTTAAACTTATCAGCTAAATGGCTTTCAAATCTTCCATTTTCAGCACCAAAATCAATAAAATACTATCTTTTTATGCAAGTTGTTAATATTGAATATTATGAGATCCAGGACAAAAGAGTAATGCTTTAGTTTGACAATAAATAACCAATAAATACTCTCAGAATATAGCTTTCTTATCAGTTGTATAGATCTGACAGTAGTTTATTTTTCATGGTATGGAATATTGTTCCTGTGCTGGATGAGCCTTGGCTAACAGCCACCCACCCACCCACCCAGCCATACGTTCACTCTCCCTTCTTTTGAGGGGCAGGAGTGCCCCTCCATTGAGAAAATGGAATGACTAAGCTTGTCAAAGCTTGAGATAAGGACAGGTAGACTGTTTACCTGTTACTGTTGTGGGCAAACCAGACATGACTGGGGGAAAACTAACTTAATTTATTCCCAGTTGAAATAGATTCCAATAGTAAGAAACAATGAGAAACATTAAACCAACATTGTTGCTCCCCATCCCTCCTTTTGCACACCCGGCTTCATTCCTTCATTCCTGACTCCTCTTACCCACACTGAGTGGCACAGTTGAACAGGGCTTTGGGGGTTATGGTTTGCCCCCTCCCATATTCTTTCCTCCACTGTAGAGGACTCTTCCACAGACTGAGCTCTTCATGAAAAAAATTTGCTCCATCATGGGTCCTCCACAGGCTGCAGGAATATCTGCTCTGGTGCCATGGAGCACATTCTCCTCCTCCCTCTCTGACCTTGTTGCTCTCTCTGTTGTTTTTTCATTTTTTTCATATATATGTTTTTGACATACGCTTTAGGATTGATAATTTGCATGTCTGACACCACAGAGTGTCAGACATCTGAAATATGCGCTGGCATATTGTCTGGCAGATTGTGCAAAAATCCTGCAAAAAACCCCATCTTCTTCTGGAGTGACAGCCAAAGGCCAAGCAAGATACCCTAGACTGTCTCTAGTGATGTTACACATTGAACTGAATCAAAAATCTGCACATTAGACATCTTGGGGTGGAGAGAATCAGCCCTTGAGTTAGACTGTTGGAATCAAGCGTTTAAAATGTAGGAGCCTGTGTCTCAGCTAGTGTTTAAGATACTGTTACTCTCAATGAAGTATAGATTTATTTTTCTTACCTTCAAAAGGAAACCTTAATCCAGTCAGCTGGATGACTAAATTCAGATAGCATTAACTGTTCTAATTAGATTGTCACTGATCAAAATGAAAATTTAGGCATCTACTTTTCAGTGTAACCATACGTCTAACTGTTCTGAAGTAGACAGGTGTCACACACAGAATCACATAGAATTGTAGGGGTTGGAAGGAACCTTTGGAGATCATCTAGTCCAACTACCCCCCTGCCAGAGCAGATTCATCTAGAGCAGGCTGAGCAGGAACATATCCAGGTGGGTTTTGAATATCTCCAGAGAAGGAGATTCCACAGCCTCTCTGGGTAGCCTGTTCCAGCGTTCTGTCACCCTCAAAGAAAAGAAGCTTTTCCTCATGTTGAGATGGAATTTTCTGCGTTCCAGTTTGTGTCTGTTGCCCCTTGTTCTGTCACTGGGTACCGCTGAGAAGAGCCTGACTCCTTCTATACTGGCACAAATATTGGAGAAGAAATACCTCTTGAACTAATTTAATTGTGTCCTGAAACACATTTGAAATAGCTTAGATTATGATAATCCTAAATGACATTCTAGTGACTTAAGGGTGTTATAGGATGGCTGGTTTAGATGTAGTTTGCATCTAATCTACATTGCAGATTTCTGAGTTCAGGTGTGATGGATCTTACTCCTTTAAGGAACAGAGTGTTTGCTGTCTAATCTGACCCTAAACTATACTTCAGCATATCTAGGTTTAAATCTCACTCTGCTACAGACTTTCTCTGTTGGCTGGGTCAACACTGTGGGTATGTAACAGTGTTGTAGGTTCAAGTCCTGAAAACAGTATAGCATTGTTGATGGGACACTCTGGCTGAACACACTCTGAAGTTTATTGAGACCTTGCTGTGATCTATGTCATTAGGCCACATAGACACCCTATTTGCAGAGGAAGGGGATAAAAATGCTTTGTACTTCGTGTTCAGATTTTCTTTTCTGTCAGAAAAGGGACTTCCTGTGTACATGTAAAAATTTTACCACAGTGAATCTTTACTTACAATATTATCTTCTCTATGTTGGCAACATGAAAAAAGAGGAAGATTTTTTTTATAAATATATATTTTCTTCCCAAATGCCTTTTTGACAAAGCTTTCGTAAAGCAAAGTCATACATATAGTTTTCTAAAACTGAAGTATAATTGCTAAACCTAAAGGAAAATGTGCCATGATTGTTAATCCACAAGTTTTAAACAAAGGCCTGTTCTAGACAGCTTAAATTACAAGGCTACACTTGAATATTGAAACAAAGACTCCACATTAAGAAGACTAACAAGAATATTACCACAGTTCATGCAGACTTAAGGAGAAATGACCCACCTGGACATGTTCCTGTGCAACCTGCTCTAGGTGGACCTGCTTTGGCAGGGGGGTTAGACTAGATGATCTTCAGAGGTCCCTTCCAACCCCATATCATTCAGTGATTCTGTGAAGTGAATGTCCTCTGAAGTTTTCAGTTAAATGTTTAATGTTTCACATTTAACTCACTGGCAGTGCTCTGTCAACTTCCTTTCAAAGAACTGCCTCCAGTCACCTTACACAGTAAAATTCCTTCAACCCAAATAGCCTTGACATTTTGTAGGGGAAATATACTAGTTGAGCTTTCCTCAGCAAACACTGATCTCCACACCTCGTGCTGAACAATTTATAAAGAGTCAGTGAAAACAGATTACATATCCTGGCTTAATATATGGACATACTTTATCCTGTTTAACAGCTTTATTGTGGGGACAAAGGGAAGGACGGCTTTAAAAGAAATAGTCCTGTATTAGGTACAAAACTTACACTACCCCAGCATGTAAAAAAAAGCCAAATTGACTCATTTCCACATCATTGCTTGTCATTATGCTCCTGAATAATTAAATTTTAAGTATAAAGCATCTAATAATGCAAATTCTAACCTAATGCCTGACTTAATGTCATTAAAATGTAAAGCCCAATTAGAGAATTTATAACATTTCTGCTTCTGTCCAGCTCTATACAGATCAACCTATGGTACCTTAGAGCAGCATAAAGAGGATTGACTTCTTCAGATTTTTCTAATCTGTGATATGAACAGGTAAGGCCAGTGCTTGTTCAAAGTGAGTATTTCAGTGGACATAGCTCGGTTATGAGAGATTTGAATGCTAAGCATTAAGGAGGGTGGGGCGGGGGGAAGATCACTAGTGTTGGATTGCTTGATTCAGTGTGTTGCTTTGACAATTTCTTTTTCAGCATCCTTTTCCTGCAACATTATCTTCTCAATAATATTGTTATAAAAATGTCTATTTTTTCTTCCTTTGGAGCTTTACTACCATCTCTCTACATCTTGTAAAGGATAAAAAAAAATAAATTATGATATGTTACAGTATAAAGTTCCTGTGATATGAGGTTGGAATGGCTAGATCTTCTGAGTGGTGCAGGTCATTCCAAATGAATGTTTTATATCCTTCTATCATATGTGCAGTAAACATTGAATCTGAAATGGTTCATTTATTTATTCTTTATTCTTTGTGTGGTTTAAAGTTAGATATAATTTACCCCGCAAAATATTTTCCTAGTTTCAGTGGGAGCAGAGCAAAGGGCAAACTAGCAGTGGTTTAAAAATAATAGCTGTGCATAGTCTCTTATATCACTACAGACTGGGTCCAGTCTATAAAGCCTGAAAGAGGATTTAGTTGAAACTTAGATGTCTTCATCCCAACTGTGATCTAAATATCCCTGCAGCTTTAACCCTTGAGACATCTGAACTCTTTATAGAAAGTTATGGCTTTGTTTGCTCTGGAAGTTTGGAAAGCTCTTAAGGTGTGATGTTTGCCCTAGCTTCAGATAGCTGCAGTATAAAGAAAAGAAAGAACTATATGTATTTAGAGACTGGCCTATTTCAGAATGATGTCTTAACATGGGATGAATCATACTACATGAAGTGTCATTTTTCTTTTCATTAACTCTAAAATAAGACAAAGCTGGTTATCTACAATATAAGTATTTATAACAGAGATGCCTTAATGTTAGTGCAGAGACATTCCACATCCAAGAGTCCTGCTTCTATTCACATTAGAAACTTCCCCAGCCAGAGCGGGTGAGCATATGGCTCACCTGTCTCTTCTTTCACCTAAGGCTCTTGAGATTCTCCATTCAGAATGCATTAGTCTAAACTAATAAATAAGTAAAATAATTATAATAAATATATTTAAAAAGAAATATAAAAATATTAGATATGAATTTTAAACACCTCAGGTCCACAATTTCTATAATAGTTTAGTAGTGATAGTATTTTCCAAAAAATGAAATTAGCAGCAGGCTTACTCATGTACTCCTCATTTATAAAGTCATCTCCTAAGAAAATTCCTTTTAAAACATTGCAAGGAAGCCAAGGTATGAGAATTTAATTCTCTCTCTCTCTCTCTCTCCTTTTCTGCTGCACTGCAACAAAGTTCAAGACCTCTGGGACTGGAAGGTGACATTATGATTGGGAGGATGAATCTAGGAATGACACAGACTTAAAGATCCTGCTTCAAAATCAGGAGCACCTAAATTCTAATCAAAAAGGCCATCTACCAAGCATAGTCTAACAAGTAACTAACTAAATAAGTAAATAAAGTAAGCAAGCTTTTAAAATTGTGGATCGATGAACTGAGATGAAGCGCTAGATTAAATTTGTATGTTTTGATCAAAATTTACAAAATTGTATAGTAAAATTATGGTTCTATTGTACTATTGAGGGAAATCTCAAAGACCTACAGAATGTTTTTTAAATAAATCCACTGAAGTTATAAAATTCCATATAATTTGAAAATAAATTATTTAAATACAAACTAAGATAGCGTAAAACATGTTTATACATTTCATGTAATTTTATACCTTTTGAATTTTATAGCTCACAGTTACTGCAGTAACTTAAAGACTTTAAGACTGAAAGAAGAAATTGAAGAATTGAAGAAACTGAAATATTCATGTTGTGGGTAGATTGAGATAGTAAAGATATCCAGGAAGATAGGAACTATGACAATAAGAGAAATTTAGCCGGAAATACTTAACCTGGCAAGAATACAATAAAGTGTTATGTAAGTGAAATTAACTGCCAATCTCTGGTTTTAGCTCACATCTTTGTCTTATTTTTTATTTCCTTTAATTCTGAACGCTTTTTGTTCTTTTTCTGTATTTAATTCTTAGTGTAGCTCACATTTTCTTCTTCCCTTCTTTTGTTGTCTATTTTTATTTCTATTCTATTTCCCTTTCCTGCTTTAAAATCTTTGTTTCTTTTTCTTTCCTTTAATATCTCTTTTTCTGCACTCAAGCTCTTTTCCTCCTTTGTGATATTTCTGTTGTTCTCATTTCAGTGATTTTAGATTTTGTTTTTTATTTTATTTCATCTTATTTTTTACTTTGTATTAGCCTGCTTTTCTACAGAAGCTTGGCTTATGTAAATATTACACCTTTTCAGCTGTCTATCTGTCTCACATTGGTAAATTCTGAATCTGATGGCTCATTAACCAGAACTGACAGAATAGTACAGAGTCTTACAGATAAGACATTTCCCAATCAGTTTGGGAAAGCTGTCAGCTGGCTGGAGGGCAGAGATCCAAATCGATGTCCCGTCAAATGAAAGGCAGTTGCAACTGAACCATGTTCTGAGAAGCAGCAAAGACTCTTGTGTTGCCATCAGCCAGTTCTGTGCAGGCTGCAACTTGTCTTGCCAAGCAGGTGAGGAACATGGGTGGGCAGCAGCACCAGACACTAGCAAGAGCACAATGTATGTCAGCAGTCTCCAGGAAACAGGGAAGCTTCTTTAGTTTCGTTGCTCATTAACTTTTCTTTTCCCCTCTTCCTCCTACACTGCTGAAGTTAAGCAAAGCCAAATGCGTTGACTCTGCAGAAAGCTGTTGCAGTGATCAAGCTGTTGGATTTGTTCCTGATACGCTCAGCAACTGACTTTGGTGACCAGGTCAGGAGATGGGCTTCTGTTTCACTGGGTAGAAAATGGACCTGTTTACCAACACTCGATGGGCAAAGCAGATAGAATTTTGCTTACCAAATAAATGCTTTTTGAGGACTAATGGTCCTAAATTATTGCGTAAGAGAGGCAAAGTTACTAGCACAGTTTCTAAAAGCAGGAATAACATTTGCATTTCTGTATTGTTATTGTACCAGAAACAAGAACTTTATGGTCAATTTTGCAGCATTTTCCTTCATTCAAGGAGTATCTAATAATCTTATTCATTCCAGCCAGGGAAACTAAAAAGCAAACTCCCCAAATCTGATTCAAACTAGAGCTTTCGGATTTCCAAGTCATCGGTTGCAACAGCTGAAGTACACCAGAAGAAGAAAAATCATGCACTAGGCATCCTATAATGCACAGGGAAAGATAGGTGCTTCAGCTAAAGATATATGTATGAATTCCCAACTGAAGCACATTCAGCACAAGAAGTCAACAAGAAGTAGCTAACAGGAAACACAAGTAACAAAATATTATATAAATTCAGCAATTTATAAATTTTAAAAAAAATAATCAGAGATAACACTACAAGAAGAGAATCTCCTCTGAAAAAAAATAGCACAAGCACATACAGCCTGCTCTCTGTCATTCTCCCAGTGAAATCAAACTTCTTTCTCCATAACAGTATTTAGCAGATAAGATGGACATTTCTCCACATATCCTAATTAAAGTCTCATAAATAGATCAGATGCTACAGACTCTTGTGAATGTGAAGTTTTATACTTAATCCATATACACTGGAGCAGGCATAGAGTTAAGGTTCCTTATTCTTGGACAAATACCATAGCTGTAAACTGTGTGTAAAAAGGGGCATAATTTCCTTTTCTTCCACTTACCTCATTTTGAAAAGGATGTATCTAAGCATTTTTGAGACATTAGTCACTACACAGTCCAGTCAGTATATGTGAGGTGTATACAGAATATATCTCAAATCAGATTTCACAATGGAAGTATGCAATTCTTTATTTACTTTATGGATAATTTTATGGAGACAACTTCATCTAGATAGGTATGAGAGAACTGGAGAACTTCCAGATCAACAGAGAAAGAGCTAATAAGTTTATGAAACATGAAGAGCTGATGGATGTCAGTGTTTTCATCTTTCTCTTGAACAGCTGAGGGCAGGAATAGAAGGGGATTACAATTTTGATTTTGAGAAGAGAATTTATGAGAAAATTATCTGTGTTTTGGAGGCATCTATGGTTCCTATCTGTATCTCCATGAAAAAAAAAAAATTGATGTTACTACAAGCTCATTATCATTTCAACAGGAACCTCTAGATCTATAAAAACAAATGAAAATACACTTGCCAATAATACTAAAAGCAGAGTCTAAAACGAGATGATCAGAAAGAGAAGGAAATACATAATTCACATCAACCAGTGGCTTACAGAAATGACTGTTGATTAGCTCTTCATTCACACTTATCTCTGTAATTCTGAGTCCTCTCTCCCAAATTCTTAGTGTTCATATTCTCCCTTCACTACCCTGCCACAACCGACCCTGATTGATTCTTTTTTCCATCCTATTTTTACTACCCTTAGTCCCACTATATTAGAAATGCCCATATGAATGTATTAATTTAATAGACTTCTTAGCCACTGCTTCTGCTGTAATAGCTATCACCACCTACAATTCTGAAACAAAGGAATATTTATTTAAAGCTTTTATTTTTTATATTCTTCATAGGATTCTAGAATGATCACTGCCAAAAGGTTCTTGTTCATAATGAGGCTGCTGAAAAAGACATGTGTGAGAACTGTTTTAAATTACCTTTTATACAACTGTAAAGCCTAAATTTTGCCTAAAGTATTTCCTTCATTTACATTTCATTTATTTCCCTTGAAATGCAATAAATGTACCTTTAAGTTTCATAAATTCATCTAATCTAGGTCATGCCTATAAAAATTAACCTGTTTTTTTATTATTTTGTACCACATTTGTCAAGCTCTGAAGCATGGAAAAATGCAAACAAGCAACACACTTTGGATACGAGTTTTCCTAGATTTGAAACAATGAGCTATCTGATGCTTGTCTAAAAACTGTAGAAAGTAATTTGGATATAAGCCTGAGTGATCAAATTGTAAATTGAAGAGATGTGCAACTTCGTTACAAACTAATAAAATCCATTGAATTTGGATTCTGTATTTAAATCTCAATCTGGATTTAAAACAAAAACACCATACACCAAACAAACACCGAAGTAAAAACAACAAAGGAAACCAAAAACAAACTCCCAAACTGACCCAAAAAACCAGAAAATGTTCAGGATAGCTTATCAATCACTGTGCCTCCAACTCAACAAAGTTCTTATTTTTCCTCTAGCAACAAAAGCAGCAACTACTCCCAGTAATTTACATACTTACAGTTTACAGTTGCAAAATGTTCATTCCTATATTCTTTTAAACATTGTGTCTTTGAAAAGAGAGGATCATTTTCCTCTTTTAGATCAAAAGGGCAGGAAATAGTGTATTGAATTTCAAAAAATCTTTCTGCTGGAGTGTAAGTAATGACTAAATGAGAAGCCATGAAGTAACAGCTTTATTCAGTTGCTGTTACTGTCATCACCCTGTTTACACACTGCACTGAATTACCTCTTGTGCAGTATCTTCGTGTAACTCTAGCAGAACAGCCATAGCTGAAGGTTGTTTCTCTACAAAGTCAGACATTAGCCAAAGTGCCTGTCAATGTTCTTTGCCTACTGCTGTTGTTGAGCTGGTGCTAATAGAAATAGGAAAAAATTACTGCATGGTTTAGCTAGAAATACACATGCCATTGCGGCTAGCACAGGAGGCACTGAGAGCTGAGGCATTCCTCTTGTCAGTAGTGAGACAACAGAGGAATTGAGAGCAAAGATAATCGCGTGATGATCTCACTGTGACCATAATTTAGATTTTTGGTTTGTGTGCGTCTGAAAGAGAACACTTATGCCTGAGAAACAATTTCGGTAGAGAGAAGACATGATTTTTGAATAAAATATCTCATTCAAGTACTGTCTTTTTTTCCTTAAAACTGTAATCAGTCTCAAAACCACAAAGTTAAACTCTAATATAGGCTAAGTGACATGAGCGTTAAGTAATGACTACAGAAACACAGAAATGCCATTCTGTCATTTGACAGAAAAACAGAAGCTTATCTACACTTCAGGTAAGATTGGGAATTAACAGATACTTTTTCACTTTTTTAATGAGTATATTTTTATATTAAAATTTCAAGACCATAAAAGTGACTTCCTTTTAGGTAAACCAAAACATGAAATAGTCTGGCAGAAGCCCCTTTTCTCCAATACATATGTATTTGGGGAAAAACAATCAAAACCCACCACATTGCAGTCCACTAATCCAGCATTTGGTTTGCAGTGATGCTGCTACTTTTACTTCTTTGATCTTGCATCTTCTTTCTCATTGTTGGTCATGAGCTGTTGTTTTTTTTAACTGTAGAGTTGTGTAACATTATTATGTAAATGCTTCCTTATCCTCCAAAGCAGCAACTCTCTGCTGAGAATTCAAGCAATACTGCAGAGCTCTGCAGCAAGATTTTAGGGCTTGAGACCTGACCTTTGGGTGAATACATTTTAACCAGGAAATTTGATTACTGTGCATAGGACCATTAGGGACTGTTTCTCCTATGCTTGAATTAGAAAGGCATGGATGAGCTCCTCCATAAAGCTCAGATTAGTAGTCACTATCAGAAAATTCTGCTCTGAATTCCTTAAGTTATGCAATGCCAAATTAGTCAGCCTTCACGCACAGCCATGGTGGAAAACACGGAACAAGGCTCACACAACCTGTTGAGCAATTCCACCCATATGACTGACTACGTTGAGTCCATCAGTCAACTTTCTCACGCAAGGCATCATCCTCAAATGCTGAAACAGAGGCGGAGAAATGCTTCTTACTATGTTGAAATTATTCTTGAGGCTAAAAGCTGTTTCAGGCAATGTGCAAAAGTTTACTGAATTTACTATGAAGAGGAGAAGGGATGTCATAAGAAAGCAGTTCTTCATTCTTGCTCAGCTCATTATCTTAAATTTTTTGACTCATCCTTTAGAAGTTGCGTAGCTTGAGACAAAGCTAAATGATTCTTGGCATCTGATTTAGGTTTGTCCTTCCTCTAGTCCTTATTAGTGCTGCAGTTGCTTGCCTGACAGGGTAACAAGCAACTTAAATTCTCCCTTAATTAATTCCAAAACATTTTAGCCTTAGAGATATGTATCAGAAATGAGTGAGTTGGGAAAAAGGACTTTTTTTTCCTTTGTTCAACAAAGTAAAGCTATTATGTTTATTCTCACACAGTCTGCCCTCTTAACAGATTTTAAATGAAGAGTAAGTCAAATTCATCTGGAGGCTTCAGCCTAATCAAATAATTGCTGTCTCATAAAATGTGCTTTTAGGGTCTGATTTTTTATTTACCGTTAGCAATTCTTAAACTATCCATTAAAAACACTACTAAGGGGAAAAGAAAAAAAATGAAATCTTTCTTGATTTTGTAGAAGTTATCACTAGAGTTGTAATTATGTCTTTAGAGCATAATTGTTTAGAATTCTTACATTAGCAGATGTTCTGAACAGGCAGAATTATTAAGAATTTGTATTAATTACCATCAAGCTTTAAACATTTCTAATTTATAACTTTGGAGAAGAGAGAAAAGGGTCAATTTAAGGCCAGAACTTGGTAGCTTACCATACTCGTTTCTTTTGGGCATCTGGGTGTGAGTAGCTTGTGACAAAAGCTCCCATGTACAAGCCCTAGAATTATGAATATGCATTTTGTTTAATAAAATACTTTAGAAGCTTTTTGAACTAGAATATTCAAGCTCAAAATTAACATTAACAGCATGCCAGACTGTAACAACATACAGGTTTGATTGTAAGAGATGACTAATGCAGACCTGTTAAAAGCAAGTATTGTTCTAGCCAGTAAGAATATTACCCATAGAGCTGGAAGATCATACAAGGTAGATATTTGAATATGAAGATTTCAGTTAATTTTCCAATATCTCTTCCTAAGTTTATTGACAGAACTGAGCAATGACAATGAATGAACAGGAGGGTCAATCAGGTCCCTGGCTCAGGATAAATAAGAGGGAGATAGTCACAGATGAATACTGTAGAAAAGCAGAAAATAAAATGAAATTGTGCACGTTAAAAGAAAATATGTTTCTTATCCTCTGAGAAATAATCAACATTATTGATGGAATAGTATAGCCTATCAAATCACAAATTGTTTGTGACATCTCCATATTCAGGATTTTAAAATTTATGTAACAACTTTACTATCTAATTCAATGCCTTGACTTTCTACTTATCTAAAGTCTTATTTTATTTTGCTATTTCAAAAAAGATAACATTTCTATTTGCTTTAAAAGTGGTGGCAAACAGATTTCTGTTACAAGTTGATGCTTCTATGAGTTGATGCTGCAAATTGGTAACTCCTGTGGCTCATTTCACTTCTCTTTGACACTCATTTTAGAATGGAATGGGATATTCCCTGTAAGAGTTTTCTTCTCGGTCTACTGAAGCAACCTGGACACCTATCTCAAAATAATTTCTGAATTACAATAGAAAGGTGTGGTAAATCATGTTCATAAAACTTATATCATTTTTCAGAACTGTAAGGGAAAGACATTCCTCCATTCACTGTTCAGGATTCCCCTATTATCAAACATCAGAAACGATCATTCTTGCCACAACCCTTCTATTTATATTAATTAATGAATATTTGAGTATTCATAAAGATGGCTAGCATTTTTCTGGAGGTTTGCAATAAAGTACTGAAGTGGGATCCAGCCAAAGGTTTTTCATTTACATGTTCTGGTTTGAAAAAGTGGAGAGGGGATTACTGAACAGGAACAGTCAAAGCATGTATAATACTGTGTCCCAAACCTGTTTAGGGCTGGAGTTGTATCAGGGCTGTAACAGAAAAATATACCTATGGTCAAACTAACAGTGATATGTTTTTCAAATATTCCACTATCAACTTCTGATTGGAAGGAAGATGAGGGCATTTTATATCCTATTTATTTCTTGCTTCCTTTTCTCAAGGATAGCTTTCCAAGCCCTGACGTTGCATGGAAAAGAAAATTTGTGTGAGAACAAGAATATCATTTAATATCAATTTAATATCAAATCCAAGTAAGGAAACATACATAACCTGACTTTATTTAATTATATTTGAGATATTCTACATATTCCTATCAATTGTCAAAGTGATTTATTAAAAGTCATTTTTCCTGCTTATACTTCTTGCTCCCACTGAAATAAACTATGCTGGGTAAAGCAAATTGTTTTTATGAAAGATTAGGTGCCAGAAAAGTGTAAGATTTTAGGTAAGTGTTACTTTGACTACTTTATGAAAGAAACTTACCATCCCCTTCCCTTCAGCTCTCCCTTTCCTCCAAAATCTCCAAAAAAGCTTTTTCTTTCCTCAGTGCATCTTGAAACATCAAGTGCCATATAAAAATACCCTGAAATATATTTCAGAAATGTAAGAACTCCTTCATATTTCACAAATTTGTCACTGGAAGATTAGTTAAAAACAATCATATCATACTTTAACCTTTGACCTTTCTTTGGTGATGGAATGCTTTTACTTTACAGCTTATCTACAAATGAGACTTGTACTGACCACAGTACATCATGTCTGCCTTATTAGTATGAGTTAATAGTAGCCTGAGGATCCTTTTTGTTCTCAGCTCTGCTGTTTATTCTTTTCACCCAGAGGTCAGTAGCTGCTCAAACCATTAAGAACTGCTGAAAATATTTTCACATTTTCTTCTGATCCAACTGGTGATTCTGAGACAGAAGGCCATATATGGAAATCTTTACTGGTGAAGAGATGTAAAAATATAGTTTTCAAGCATATGTTAATGAAACAAGGGAAACTTTGACAGAATTCTTTTGTAAGATTTATGGTAGAATTGGGCATTGTTTAAAAAAAAAGGTATTTTATATAGTAATGGAATAATAATGCAAAGCACGGCTAACTGATGTAGTTACAAGTATGATGTAGCACGGCTAACTGATGTAGTACAAGTTACAAGTGAAATAATTGAATTAGTTTTCTGATTTTTCAAAACGACTATTTTCAAACTATTTTTTTACTATTTCAGATGGAAGAATGAGTGAAAATATTGTGTTCGACAAATTCTGAATTAATGAATTTGTCTTTAAAAAGTAAAAATTACTGGAAAACCATTGAAGGGCTTACTTTTCTGTTGAAGCCAAATTGAAAATTCTGGTTCTTCAATTACATATTGGTTGATTTTAAACAATGAGGGGAAAAAAAATCACAAGAATAAACTGCATAACAAGGTTATGCAAACCAGATAAATTACGGTTTGTTGTATAAATCAAAGTGAAGAGACTTTAAAACTATTTTTTTCAATGCAAAATTCATGCTACTACTCTGGATCACATAAGGCTAAATGTATTACTTACAGCTCACTAAAAAGTCAGACTAAACACCACTTGCACAGAATTCCCCAGTCCTGATAGTATCTGCAAGGTTGGTTAGTTTAGGACTACGGTTTTCAGTTTTAAGATAAGGATAAAACTAAGAGATAAATTCAGTAAAAATTTCTATGTCTATCCAGTGGGACTCAGCTAAAACTAGGTGTAAAAGTCCATGTTCTGATGACTCTGAAGACATGGGTGGTCTGTCACCCCATGTGTGTTTTTAAGGCCACCTCACTAAAAGTGCCTCTGCCCAAGCAGGGCATAATAATCACTAATCTTCCCCATAAGGCCTTAGAGGACTTTCCTTAGAATATGCTTAGCATATTGGTTCAATCAAGGCCACTGCAGGAGGGTGCCACATCAGTAAGAGGCATTCTTTTCCAGGATTCTGCTATAGTCAAATTAAACAACAACACAATAGCTATTATTTCCCCTGAAGTCTGTTGTCTCATACAGACTGCGTTCATATAAAAGATGAACTTACAAAATAACCAGAGCAAAGCAATTCTCTTCCTGAAATGCATCACTGACAACCTGCTCTGTGCCCTATAACATGATTGTCTGTCTTTTTACAAGTTTATTTTGATTGATTTATTATATATCCTTTTGGTGAAGACAGTACTGACAGTCCATGGACTGCAAAACATTTTGCTCTTTAGAAGTCTTGATTTACTGAAATCTAAACAGTTAGGAATGAAGTATATTGTAGCAAGAGTGTTTTGTTTTGTCCTTTTTTTTTTTCTAAGAATAGCACTTAAAGAATTGCAGATATGTTAATATTTTGTTAATACTGTGATTTTTCATTGAAATATGTTACTATTTCATTTTAAAACATCTTCTGTTGTAGCAGCTAGAAAGCTTTTAAATGATCTGAAAAACATTTTCTTCCAAATTCGATTTTGAAAATATTTGATATTTAAAATTACTCTCAAAAAAACCTCAGAATTTGCACAAAAGAGCCAATTCTTACCTGTATGTATCAGCTAAAGGAAAAAAATAATATATCTGTGTTTTATATGTTCATATACACACACATATATGTATAAATTCATGGAAAAGGCTAAAGCCTGTAGTCTTCATAGACTGTCATCTGTCAGTCTACTGACTACTGCTGGAGCAGCAGGATTGGTTTAAAAGCAAAAAACAAAACAAAACAAAACAAAACAAAACAAAAAACAACCAAAAAAACAAACCAAAACCCAGAACCAGCAATGGATTTTCAGTATTATATTATATAATTTTGTTCAGAAACTGAAATTAATTTACCATGATGATAAAGTGCATAAAATCTGTTTATACCTCCAGTTCTGCCCCTTGAGGAGCTGCAAACTGGAATTATAAGCCACATGGAGGGCAGTTGCAGATTCATGACAGACAGAGAGTGAATTGACTTATCAGTCTCACAAGCAGAGCATCTGAAGACTGCTAATAGAATCTCATGAAACTTAATTTCTATTCCACTTTGTGTATCAAATGCCCCAACTAAAATTTCACATTGTACTGTAACTGAAGGAACTTGTTTTTTTTGGACAGCTACATTCCCTGAGCCTGTCAGTACCTCTCAAAAGATAATCAAACTGTCCTTAAGAATTAGAAATGGAAGATGAGATAAACAGGGGAAATTCACTGATCTTCAGTGCTGTGTTTTTGTGTATTTAGTTGCAAAATAAGAAAGATGGGTTTGTTCAGCTTTCATTAACTACCCTATCATCCAGCCCAACATACTGGTTGGTGAAATAGTGTGGAATACTTGTTGATACAATAAACAAAGAATAAATAGGACAACAATACTTCGCCATCCTGTCTGTTTTGCTTCTATTTTATAAACCTTTATATATTCTTTTTTCTTTAGAGAGCACAGAGTATTGCTCAGTTCCTTGTGAATCTGGGATATCTGAAGGGGTCTTGGGTGTCATTGAAGCTGCTAGCTATTTTTACCAGAAACAGAAAAAAGTGCAGTCTTTGTATGTATATTAATTCAAAAATGTAACTTGAAGTTGGACTTTGCTTAGGGACCCTCTGATGCTAGCTAGTAATGTTAAATTTCACTGTCAGCCTAGTCTATCAGTGGTGGCTAAGTAGACAGTAGCTAGCAGTGCAAGTGAGGTGGGAACCAGCACAATATGTTTGTTTCATTTATTAACAAATGAAAACTATGATACTGGTGATCCTAGCTAGTTGTGATTTGTTAATGACAAGGTTAGCATTTAAGTCCATGCTCAGCAGCAAATCCCATGATGGTCTGACAAACCCTTTGAAGCAGGAAGCTTTGCTCTGCAGCAGCTTGCCACCAATGACAACTCTGTCTTGTATGGAGATAAAATGGCACTGCCTAGCTCTCAGTGATACATTTTTTTCTCTGAACACAGTAATTCCGGGCTTTTTTGTTCAGAAGTCTGTGTTTTTAATCACACCCCAGCATAATTTCTGAATTTCACAAAACTTTGCATGGATAACTGCTGAAGAAATATATGTATGTTATATATAACATACCTTTATAAATTAATATAACAGTTAAACTTGCAAGTAGTACTTAAATATATAAAAAAGAAACAAACAAATAAATCATTATTCACTGATACTAAAAAACAAAATTAAAGCAAAATTATGTTGAACTGGATTCAAGATTTAAAGCAGATAATATTAGTGTAGGGGTTAAAAAATTAACATAATTTTATCCCAGAAGACAAATCCAAAAAACTTTGTCATTATTTAAACCTAAAAATCCATATGTATTAATGTATTAAGATGCATTTTCAACAGCTCTAATTCTAGCATGTTTTGTAGCATAGTTTGTGTTCTTCTGATGTCACAAAATCAGCATTTAGTAGGATGGCTTAACTTATTTTCCATTTAATCATAACGTACAGCTATATTGTCTGATTTGAGACAGGTTTTCACTTAAATTTAGCTTTACTAGAGTGGAAGTGTGAAGAAGATAGTCTAAGCGTGGTATTTCTTAAAATGACAATTTTTAATATGACATATGACATTTAAAATGGCGTATTTCTAATTAATTCATAAAATAAATAACAGTCCTAAATTCTCAGAATCTTTTCTTCAAAAGTGAACAACCTCTGTTTAGGGAAAATGCAATATATGTAACATTCTCATTTATAACAAAGGGACTTATTCAAAGCTGATATTGACATATTTTTGACATTTGACATACAATATGCATGAGAGTAACATTCAGATTGTTAATTTATGGATGAAAAAGTTAGAAGAAGGAAAGTCAAAGGTTGTGTAGTGTTAAATTGTATGTGTTATTTTTATTTATTTTAATTTATTGAAAAACAAGTTTAGCTATCTTCCCAGACACTGACAACCAGAAATTATTTTCAGAGTGATCTTGATTAGTCTGAAGCAAGCATATAGTTCTGCTGCAAGGTTTTTTTCAGTCAGTCAATTCCGTTACTACCTATTTATAAACAATTATCAGAGCCCTATGAGATTAATCAAAATGAACAAAATGTACTCTTGAATGATTTCAGTTAATTATACCAAGCAGAAACTTGGTTGAGAGGGTCAAGTGTGGTAATATGCACTCAGAGTGCTTAGTATTCTGGAATAAAATTACTTTGATCTTTGAAAAAAATCATAAAAGAGCAATGAATATCACTAGCTGCATAATTGTGTATTTTTCCAATATATGTATTTTCCCTAAAAGATTGTAATAGAGGTCTGGTACTCCACAAAATTAATTTAGGAGTATTCACAAAACCCTTACTTTCTTGTCAGCTAAGCAGAATTTCACAGATCTACAAAGACCAAAAAAAAAATAGTCTGAAAATTAAAAAAACTTATTTTTTCTAAAGAAGTCTTTTATGTACAACGAATTATTTGGCTTATAGACCCAAATTGAAAATGTTGAGAGGAAAAGACAGTTGTCTGTTATTTTTGTTTGCTTCCAATATATAGATTAGAGCTTCCTATTTACAGAACAGAATAAATACACTAAGTCATCTGGAAAGCTTGGGGTTTACCATTTGCTTGGTTTTAAGTGGTGTTCATGTGGCAGTATGGAGACAGGGGAAAAAAGTGCTCTGCACATGGATTGCAAAGCAAACTCACAGTCCACATGGCTATGCCTGTCACCTATCTGGGCACATGGCAGAAGAAAAAAGTTGTTTCTTCATTCTAGCAAGGAGACGTATTGAAAGAAAAGGAATTGTATACACTTAGAATTTAACCATATTTTACTACACACATTATTTTTGCAACATGGACATCTGCTTAAAATTTTGAATGCCTTGTCTGAATTATTTTAGATACAAACAGATGTATGCAGTTTGTTCATTTAACATCAATGAAGGACAAAGATAAAATATTAATAATCTGTTTGCATTTATAAAATACCAGTGCAGAAAACATATTTTGCCTCTGTTTCCTTAGCTTTCTGGTCCAGCCATGCAGAACTATATGGCACCAGAAATAATCACAAATGATCGGCTTGTTAGTCTTCTATTTTAGTGCTGAGGAGGGATTAAAAAAAACAAAACCCCAAAAACAAAACTGTAAAACCTCAGGAACCTACAAAAGAAAAGCCTCTTTTCTACACATCAAATGGATGTCTTAAGAAGTCCAAATTATTTGGGTCTCTTACCAGTTTTAAGCCGAAATGTTATGCTTCAGGCAGGCCTGAGGAGACACTGAATCGCAGACCTGCTTAGGAATACATTAGGACCTCCTAGGTTCCAGTTTGGACTGACAAACTAAGCACCTAAGCAACTACTTTGTCAGTATAATTCCTCTTCTCCCCACATCAGAAGCTGTCCACAGATTCTTTCCCATGGAGGTAAAACCATGCATCATCCCAGACAAAATTAAGAGCAATTACATAGTTAGATGGCTCAAAGAACTGCCCCAATAAGCAGTTTGGACAGCATGGTCACTACACTGTTAAAAAAAAGGAATTCAAATTCTGATCCCTAAATACAGATGTCTATAAAGGAGTTCTCTACATGTTAGTTATCTAGTTATCTAGACTTAGTTATCTAAATTTTCATCAGATCCAGTGAAGGTTTACTGAGTTAGTAGACTCCCTGTATACTTGATTAAAGTAAATTAGGTCATCCCTAGCCATTAGAAGGCACTTATTTGTAGGAAGTTTTAGGTCTTAATTTAAGAATCCCTTCAGTGGAGCCAAGGGCTGTAATTCTAAAGCATAAGTTTGTAAGAATGGCAGCTTTTAAATAAACATCTGACTAGTTTATAGTCTCAGCTGCTGAGGTTATTGCATTGGTGTAGCAAATGTTTGGGGAACCTACAAGAATGACTTCTCCAGTATGTGCATTATTTGTAGATATTTCCAGTTAAAAATGCTAATTAAAAAAACTCTAATTGAAAAATGCGTTGTTAAACATCTTTATCATGCAGATATATAGTATGAGCAAAACTCAGCCCTGAGGTAATACTGTGGTACATTAAAGCTAAAAGAAGGAAAATATTTTTTCAAGTCACAGTTTCAGTACTGAAAAGTATATATTTTTTGTTTCCCAAAATAACATTTCACTATTTCAGTGGAAGAATCTGAATTCCATCAGAAGGTTTTGTAGGTTCAGAGTTTCCCTTTGTTGTGGGTGTATATTTTACCAATGAGTTTTTAAATTAGCATGTTAATTACATGGGGTTCCATTTTTCACTCAATTGAAAAAAAAAATTCCAAAAAAACCCAAACCTACCAACAGCAAACCCCCTGAAACCCAGAATAAAACAACTGGTGAAAGAAATACAGTCCTAGAGCGTATTAGTGAAAGAGGTATTGTATAGACTTGAGCTGGAGAAAATGTATGTCTTAAACAAGAGCAGTACTGAATTAATAAGGCAAGAAGAGTTTTTTTACATGAGTTCCTGAGACAAAAATTTGTCACTTGCTTGTTCATCCTGACTGACTCTGAAAAGAAACATGTAATTTCACCTCAGAGACAGCACATCTTCAAAATTTAGTGTGACGTACTGGCTTTCAAATTCAAGTCAAGTCCTCAGACAGGAGCTTTATGATTCTATTTACCAGAACTCAGGCTCAGGGTTTAAATGAATGCCAGAAGTGAAACTTCAAATTTTCAGCTGAAATTGGACCAATGAAATTATTCAGCTTGATGCTGTCTCTCAGTCCCACCAGGAAATTTGCATCTCTGATACGTTGTTTTGTTGGCTTTATAGGATGTACTTACTGCTAATGTAACATGTTTCAGGTTTTTCTCTGCACTCCCAGTCTGCTTGCAGACTCTGAACAGAAGTTTCTGGGGTGCTTTGGTCAAGGCAGAGGATTTTCAAGAGATTTTTTATGGATCAGAGGGCTTTAAAAATAAGCCTATTCTGTATGTGCTGCAGGGCCAGTGAGGTGAGATTTTATGCAGCTGAATTAGAATTAGGCTTCATGAGAGCTCGGCCGTTGAAGCCTGCAGAGGTTCTCTAGAGAACACTTACAGAAAAATTATTTTCCTCAAATCATATGGTTTTTTATGGTTGAATATTGAGTCTGATTTTATTTCCAATGGAAATCAGGGTCAATGTAAATGCTTCTTTTTTTAGTATGTTTGGGATGTGACAGGCCCTGGAAGGTAGTTTCTCAACGTCTGCTAAATCCCTGCAGGGGATACTGTGGAAGCCAAAGGAATGACAAAGTCATTGAAATAAAAATAAATTTGCTTTTTCTGCATATTTTTCTGCTTCTTAAAAATAAATCACTCTTTATTTTTCCTTTTTATAGTTATACGAGAGACATATAGCATATATCATATTTAATTTCTTACTGACTTTATTCCTTTCAAACAAATGGTACTTTGCTTCCAAATGTTTTAAATTTGATTATTTTTGCGCATTTTCACTCAATTTATGGATCTAAATCCAAAATAATAATTCTGCATTAACATTAAGAATATCTCAGATATGATTTGGTCCCTTTTGATGAAGTTACCCCTGAGCCTAAGGTTCTCAGATGTGCTGCTGCTTGTTGCTATCACTTGGGACAGTGACTCTACTGTGAAGTTTTTTTGCCAGGAGTAAGGATTTCACCATAGTGTCTTTGTCTATTCAACAAGATGAAAATTCTTTATAATATTAGACAAGAGGGAGGAAGAAGTAAGAAAGCTATCTGCCAAATATATCAAATGATTGCAAACAAAAATAATTACCTTTTGATCTTTTCTGTGAATCATCTTGCTCTAGTGTCTGTTATTACACAACTTGAACACCCCATAATAATGATTAGAGTTTGATAATGCAAAATATGCACCACAAAGAATAATGCTAAAAAGCTTGTGTCTTTGGTACAATGAGTTTGTTCTTATACAAGGTTGAAAGCTATGACTTAAGAAAGGAGGTATGATACAGTGAGGTCACAAATAAGTAAAAGGGAAAAGTATTCTTGCAAACAGAAGTAGAAAATAAATGAATTGTTTTCTTTAAGCAAAATCTTTCAACAGCTTTTGTTGCTGCTGTTTTTTCCATTTTAGAGACTACCATTTAAAAATGACAGCACACTAATAACTTTAAAGTAACTTGTATTAATAAGGTGATAACTGTATCTCTGGATAATAAACTGCCATGCTGAAAAAAGAGCTCTGGTTCACATACGACTTTGATAATAGTTCCTGTGTCAAACACATTTAAATAACAATATAATAACAATAAACATTTGTTTCTTTTAAGATTCCTCATTAAAATGAAGGCATAGCTCGAAAACTGAAATTCAGGTCTTTGTTAGTCTGCCTGCTGCAGAAATTTTAGCACCTCATTGTTTCGAATTTACCCATCAGAACGGTATTTTAACTAGGAACCAAGATAAGAGATCTCTGGATCAGTTATGCATAATGTTTATGAAAGATTCTTTTCATGGGAATCCGTAGCTCTGACGGTATGATACTTTGACTCTGCAAATTTAGTGTAATGCTATCCACTTCCTTTGTTATGCAAATATTGAATAAATCCCTCAGTTATAGTTACAAAGGTTCATACTTCATTGTATTCAGCTTTTAAGTATGTAGTCGACTATGTGATAGGGAAAGCAATGAAGCATGAATCTCCTAAATGAGAGAACTTCAATGAGATAATCACAGATTATTCTGCAGAGGATCTTTTCACACCCTCTTTCCACTCATGAATTTTTAAGAAGCAAGCTTTAAAAGACATAATATTTTATTCTTTAGCATAGGTAGATTATTTAACTGACTTCTTAGTAGAAACAGTAATGTAACATGGGCCAATTTTACCTCCATAGTAAAAATTTGAGAAATAAGTAATGTATTGTAAAACATGCTTACAAAGTTGTTCTTGGAAGTCATTGATCTGCAAATGTATTTATTTTCAGTTTATGTAGACACATGTAAGTAACTCTTTTTAGCACAGATTTCATATTCCAACTATTTATTACTAGCTTGTTTACCACATATAGACCTTTCTTGTGACTGTGTTATTAAAATGTTATTGATCATATCCTGCTTAAATGTGCTAGTGATGTTCAGCATCGTTGAAGGATCACAGAACCACAGAATGATATGGGGTTGGAAGGGACCTCTGGAGATCATCTAGTCCAACTCCCCTGCCAAAGCAGGTCCTCCTAGAGCAGGTTGCACAGGCAGGTTTTGAATGTCTCCAGAGACAGAGACTCCACCACCTATTCCAGTGCTCTGCCACCCTGAAAGTAAAGAAGTTCCTCCTCATGTTGGAACTTCTTATGATAAGTCTGTGCCCATTTCCTCTTGTCCTATCCCTGGGCACCACTGAAAAAAGAACTGGACACAGTACTCCAGATGGGGCTTCACCAGGACAGAGGTCCTGAGGAGGGAGGATAACCTCTCTTGACCTGCTGGCCACTCTCTCCCTGATGCACCAGAGGATGCCATTGGCCTTCTTAGCCACAAGGACAGGTTGCTGGCTCATGGTCATCCTGTTGTCTACCAGGACTCCCAGGTCTTTTTCCTCAGAGCTGCTCTCCAGCAGGTCAGCCCCGAACTGGTACTGGTGCATGGGGTTATCAGGTTCCTCTCTGTCCAACCCTCCAGCCTCTCCAACCCTGTCCAGGTCTCTCTGTATGGCAGCACAGCCTTCCAGTGTGTCAACCACCCCACCCAGTTTTGTATTGTCAGCCAACTTGCTGAGGGTACATTCTACCCCTTCATTCAAGTCATTGATGAATATATTGAAGAGGACTGGACCCAGTACTGACCCCTGGGGAACACTATGGACCTCCAACTAGATTTTGTGCCATTGATCACGACCCTCTGAGCTCTGTCTTTCAGCCAGTTTTCAATCCACCTCACTGTCCATCCCTCTAATCCACACTTCCTAAGTTTATCTGTGAGAATGCTGTGGGAGACTGCATCAAAAGCCTTGCTGAAGTCAAGGTAGACAACATCCACCACTCTCCCCTCATCTATCCAACCAGTGATGCCATCATAGGAGGCTATCAAGTTAGTCAGACATGACTTCCCCTTGGTGAATCCATGTTGACTACTTCTGATAGCTTTCTTTTCCTCCATATGCTTTGAGATGATGCCCAGAATGAGCTGTTCCATCATCTTTCCAGGGATGGAGGTGAGGCTGACCAGCCTGTAGTTTCCTGGGTCCTTCTTCTTGCCCTTTTTGAAGACTGGATTGACATTGGCTTTCCTTCAGTCCTCAGGTATGCCGCCTGTTCTCCACGACCTTTTGAAGATGATGGAGAGCGGCCCAGCAATGACTTCTGCAGCTCCCTCAGCACTCGCAGGTGCATCCCATGAGGACCCACATACTTGCAGAT
Organism: Calidris pugnax; assembly: GCF_001431845.1. Lineage (NCBI taxonomy): Eukaryota > Metazoa > Chordata > Aves > Charadriiformes > Scolopacidae > Calidris > Calidris pugnax. Next base: position 5,030,079 of record NW_015090999.1, on the reverse strand, counting down.
ACCCATTTTTTTTAACTGTTCCCTACCTATCTTGGTCTTCCTCAAACAAGTGGAAGTTTTCTTTCATCCAGACTTTCTCTGTTTCCTTCAAAGTGTGGAACTCCTGAGGGCTGGCCTGAGCAGTAAAGACTGAAGCAAAGAAGGCATTCAGCAATTCTGCCTTCTTTGCATCCTCTGACACCATGACACCCGTCTCGTTCAATAGTGGGCCCACATTTTCTCTAGTTGTCCTTTTCTCTCCAATATACTTGAAAAAACCTTCTTGTTGACTCTGACATCCCTTGTCAATTTTAATTCTGAGGAGGCCTTGGCTTTCCTCATTTAATCCCTGCATACTCTAATGGCATTCTTATAATCTTCCCAAGTGGTCAGTCCCTTCTTCCACTCAGTGTAAACTTCCTTCTTCCACTTGAGCTTTTTCAGAAGCTCCTTGGTCAACCACACAGGTCTCCTGTCTCCCCTGCCTGTTTTCTTGCTCTTAAGGATGCACCAATCCTGAGCTTGGAGAAAGCGATATTTGAGTATCGACCAGCACTCTTGAGCCCCCCTACCTTCCAGAGCCCTAGGCCGTGGGATTTCTCCTAGCAGTTTCTTGAAGAGGTTGAAGTTACCCTTCCTGGAATCCAAGGTTTCGGTCCTACATGTTGTTTTGCATATACTGCCCATGATCCTGAACTCTGTCTTTTCATGGTCACTGCAGCCAAGGCTGCCCCAAACCTTAATGTCTTCCACCAGTCCCTCTTTGTTTGTCAGCACTAGGTCCAGTAGTGCTTCTCTCCTCGTTGGTTCCTCCACCAGCTGACTTAAGAAGTTATCATCAATACACTGGAGGAACCTCCTGCACTGTAGATGCTTGGCTGTGTAGCCTTTCCAGCAGATATCAGGGTGGTTAAGTCCCCCACAAGAACCAAAGCCTGCGATTGCAAAGCAACTTTGAGCTGACTGCAGAAGGCCTCATCAACTTCCCCATCCTGATCAGATGGGGATAGATTATTGAGAAAAGACCAAGAAAAGATTACTGAGAAAAGACCAAGCAAACTACCAAACTACTGGGTTTCTAATCATTGAGAGTAATATCAAGATCACTAGCCCTTGTCCTTGTAGGAGACTTCAACCTTCCAGATATCAGCTATGAACACAATACAGCCGAGAGTGAACAGCCTATGAGGTCCCTGGAGTGTGTTTGGGATAACTTCTTGACACAGCTGGTCCGTGAGCTGACTAGGGAAGGAGCTCTGATGGACCTGCTGTTTGTAAACAGAGAAGGACCTGTGGGGACATGATGGTTGGAGACTGTCTGGGGCATAGTGATCATGAAATGACAGTTTTCAATTCTCATAGAAGCAAGGAGGGGTGTGAGCAGAACTGCCACCATGGACTTCCAGAGGGCAGATTTGGCCTGTTTAAGAAACTGTTTGATAGAGTCATTTGGGAGGCAGTTCTGAAGGACAAAGGTGTTCAGGAAGGCTGGGTGTTTTTCAAGGAAATCTTAAAGGTGCAGGAGCAGGCTGTCCTCAGGTGCCAAAAAAACACCACTGGAGGCAAAGACTGGCCTGTATGAACAGAGAGGTATTGGTTATAACTCAGGGTGAAAAAGAAAGTTTATGGCCTTTGGAAGAAGGGGAAGACCAGTCAAGAAGGATACAAAGATATTGTAAGGCTATGTAGGGGGAAAATTAGAGGGGCCAAAGCCCAACTAGAAATTAACCTGGCTTTGGATGCTAAAAACAATTAAAAAAAAAATTCTATAAATATATTAGTAAGAAGAGGTGGACTCGGGAGAATCTCCATCCCTTATTGGATGTGGGAGGCAACATAGTGACAAAGGACAAGGAGAAGGCTGAGGTACTTAACGCCTTTTTTGCCTTAGTCTTTAGTAGTAGAGTTGGTTGTTCCCTGAGTACCCAGACCCCTGAGCTAGCAGGTGGGGGCAGGGAGCAGAATGAAGCCCCTGTATTCCAAAGGGAAGCGGTGAGGGACCTGCTCCAACACCTGGATATAAACAAGTCTGTGGGGCCAGATGGGATCCAGCCAAGGGTACTGAGGAAGCTGGTTGAAGTGCTCACTGAGCCACTTTCCATCATTTACCAGGAGTCCTGGCAAACTGGGGAGGTCCCAGCTGACTGGCATCTATTAAATGTGACGTCCATCTGCAAGAAGAGTCAGAAGGATGATCCAGGGAACTACAGGCCTGTCACTCTGATCTTGGTGCCTGGGAAGGTCATGGAACAGATGATCCTGAGTGCCATTATGCATCTCATGAAGGACATCCAGGCAGTCAGGCCCAGCCAGCACATGTTCATTAAAGACAGGTCCTGCTTGACAAACCTCCTTCTATGACAAAGTGACCCGCTTGGTGGATGAGGGAAAGGCTGTGGATGGCCTGGACTTCAGCAAGGCCTTTGATATAGTCTCCCACAGTATCTTCTCCCAAGTAACAAGCAATAGGACAGGAGAAAATGGCCTCAGGTTGCACCAGGGGAGGTTTAGACTGGATATTAGGAATAATTTTTACACTGAAAGGGTTATTAAGCAATGGAACAGGCTTCCCATGGAAGTGTTTGAGTCACTATCCCTGGAGATATTTAAAAGACGGGTAGACATAGTGTTTAGAGATATGATTTAGTGATGGTTTTTGTCAGTGTTGGGTTGATGGTTGGACTAGATGATCTTAAAGGTCCCTTCCAACCTAGGCAATTCTAAAAACAGCATCAGTGTTCCTGTCTATAGCCTAACAGTGAAAGTGCGTGTTACTGATCTCCAGCAAATTCACTGAAGATATTAATTACGTTAACCTCTACCCAAGAAAGTTTAATTCCAAGCAGATTTTTGTATCAGTGTGGACACGTCAATATTTTCCTTGTGTATTACTAATGCTTTAGGAACTTGTGCCATCATTTTAGACATTCCATCAGTTAGAAAAATAAGAGGAACCTTTTCTTTCATGGATGTCTTCCATTAAATTAGTTGAAATTTTGGCTTAAACTATGGAGTTAGAAGTTAGTCAAGTAATGGATACACCTGTTTATATTTTGAATGAATAACTGGCTGGATTTCCAGTTCAGTATTCAAGTGTACTGAAGGTAAACGTGCCAGTTGATAGCACTTGCTATCAACTGGCAAATGCTAGTGTATGGTATCAAAGTGCCACTTAGAAAACAAGCTGTGCTGTAGATTTTAAAATAACAGTTTTACAGTTTAAAAGAAGACCATGAAAAGGCCTATTCTTTTATTGTCTGCAGTTCAGAGAGCTCCCTCCAGGCCTGAAACAGTAACTGTCTCTTCCACTTCCATGCCATTGTCAGAATTAAAATCTTCCTCCTTTTTAATTTGAGAAGTAAAAATAGTTTAAATACCACATCAGAAGACAAGTTTCACTCAGGGACACAATGTACTTTCTGTCATGGATATATTTAAGATAGCTGTAAAAAGACTAATAGTGATAAAGAAAAAGGATATGAGTTTCTTTCTATGCAACTGACTTCAAAGGGTGATCTCTGAAACTAAAATAAAAACTATGACACATATCTCATAAATTATTTTGGGGAGTGTGTGAGAAAGTAAGGTTTTTGTTCTACATTGACACCAAAATTAAACAAGTCTCAAAAGATCTGTATTTGTTAGCTACGTAGTTCAGTGAGGTTCATTATTGGCTTCATAACTTTGCGGTAAATACTGAAAGAGTATGGGTGTGTGTTTACTTTTGAGACTAGTAAATACTGATGTTCACTTTAGCTGTAGGCACTACAGGCCAGGTAAGGAGCCTTTTGATGTTCTTTTTTATGAAGTTATGTGAGGGTGTGTGCCACTTTCTGTGACAGCTGATGTAACAGTTAATATGGTATTACATTCTGCTTATTTTTCACATTTGATTTGTCTAGATTATTTTCGGTGGAAATGGTTTTGTAAATATTGAAGGAAAAAATAAAATGTATAGTACAGCATGCTATCTAATCTTAATGAGGAGATCCAATATTTGGGAGTAAATGCACAAACCATGTATATAGTTGGTGTGTGTTTCCATGTGCAGATCTCCAAAAAGATATTTAGGCTTCTCACACCATCATCACTTTCTGCTCGGTTCGTTATAGTCACTGATCCTAAGAGTTACAAGTATCCTTTCTTTTTTTACATTGATGATACTTCATAACTTTAAAAGCTCTCTTTCTGATGGTATACCTCATTGTATATTAGTATATCTAGTGCTATAATGCTGTAGATCTATATGTAAGTATGAATCAGTTTCATTTGTTCTGTGTGAAGTGGTTCATTATATTATATAACCAATTAAATCTGTAAAAAAAGGTATCTTTATTGAAGAACTTGAAATTCTAGCACCATCATCCTATAGGTATCTCAATATTAATAAACACAAGCACTCACTTGGAACATGAAGGAAGATTAGCAGGACACTCTACAGAAGTCAGCTTGAAGAGACCTAATAGAAGAATTTGCCACCAAACCAGTTCATACTGTTGCTTCCGGGATCCTGGAGCAATATACCTCTGGAGAGCCTAAAATTATATCCTGTTTCCTCCTATAGGGAAAATGAAATACCAAACAGAAGTTTAATGCTGTTAAGGAAATATCAGACACAAGTTTCAGGAAAAAATAAAAGAAGTGGACTCAGAAAGGGAAGGCAGATTTTTTTCAATACTATTTTCTTACTTAGGCAAAGAGGAATTATTTCTTTTGCTATGCTACACTGTGCCAAGTGAGAGAACAATATAACTTCACTCTAAAAAAAGCCAAAATCTGTGCTATAAAACTGTAAATTCAGTAGGCTTTCCATTAATTAATTAAAGTTGTTGGATTAAATAATAAAAGTGTTCAAGTTGCTCTGTAACTCTAGTATTGAGACTATGCTCAAATGTGACTTTGTTGCTTTAAGAGTTTGCTGTTTTTCAGAAAAATCTTCTTTCCAGATAAAGAGAAATTTTACCTATATCTAATGAAATTTTAAAATTTATTCATGAACAGAATATTTCTGTTCTAAATCAGTCTTGCTGTTTCTAAATAAAGTTTATAAAGTCCAATGTCCTGAAAAGTGTTCAAAGAAAAGGAAATAAAACAGTTCAAATAAATATGCCTTGAAATGACTTCAGAGGCTTAGCTAATAGAAGTAAAAATTTCCATGATATAAGAATGTATTTGCCATCCAAATGAGGGCCTCATTACAAAATAAAAAACACATGCTGGAGCGGTCTGCAATACAGCTTTTTTATCACAAAGTATTTGATGATGCCAACCATGTAATTGTATCTTGATCCTGAAGCAGTTCAGATGTGTTACGGTAGAGACATTCATGTATTTATTGACTGCAGCAGAACTACTGTGAGTGGAAAAAATAACCCTATGGTTATAGTTGTGCAAGGTCGGGTCTGCTATGGAGGTTAACAGTGAAGATTTAGAGAACAAAGCATAAACAGAACAATTCAGGAGTCATACTCGCATGTGACAGTAAATGGACAGACAAAAGTGTTGACGTAAGATGAAAAGATTGAACACTCCAGATACTTTTTAACAGAAAAACAGGTGCTGTAATAGCAGTGGTTCTCAAGCAACTCATCTGAAGATACAAAAAGTAGCAGTGAAATATTTACTTAGTTATTTTTAGGAATGACAAAAAGGAAAAGATGATGTGGATATCTGTTCTTGACCCTCAAGCTAAGAGGGTTTTAGTAGAAAAATATTAAACAATAGGCACAGGAAAGTGCAGGGAATCATGGTTTCTGTGCTATACAGAGGGATAACAAATACTGGAATATGTAAGGGACTTCTATAAATCATTTTAAAAATATATAATTATCACTAGGTTATTTGGAGGACAGGGTAATTTCCCAGATATCAGACAAATCAGAAAAGCAAAAATTCTGATAAATTCTGTAAAAAATGAAAGAGACAGTAAAATGTGCAGTACCAAAAACCAACATAAAAATTGTTTTAAATATGATGCCAGTATGCTTGGATAACTCTCCACTATATGGGTTTGTTTTAAATTACGACCATATATAAGAAATTACGGAGGAATATGACACAAATTATTGAAACAGATAACTACAGAGACAGTGCTGTATGTTGAAGATGATTTTGTACTCAGATTTAAGGCCGTGTGAAATACGGGAACATTTCTAATGTGAGTAATCTATATGCTTAATTTACAAGTGAATGGAAAGAAAAATAAACATTCTAACTTTCAAAAAAAATTGAAATTTTGAAATTTACAACCATTTCTAAGTCTTAGGTTTGCAAGAAAATCCTATTAAAAATTATTTTATGTTTTTATTATATTATTTTTTTCTGTATTTCCATTTCAGTTAAATGAAAATACAATTTTTTAAAACTCTTTATCACCATGATAGCAAGGTGTATATCCTATTTTCAAACTTCTTTATTTCTTGTGCTGTGTCTGCATCTGGATCATGTGAAGTGATTTCCTGCCTTTCTGATGACCATGTTGTCTGCTGCTGTCAGAAAATAATCTAAATATAGGTACTAGCACTAAAGACTCTTGTTTTTTCACCTTTAAAATGCAAATAATTTTATTTACTATTCATACATGAATGCTCTGGTGTAATTTAGAAATTAAAATACCTTGCTTTTAATTAATTTAAAGTGCATTTTAGCTAAACTTTGAATGCTGCTTGAAAAGTCACCTATGTAAATAACTTTTTAAAGTCAAACCTAAAGAGACTCACTTTATCTTGAAAAAGCTTTAATTGTACATGGAAAACATCTGTGTTTTGGCACAGATATTAAAGTACATTTTCTTGTACTGATTGTTCAATCTTCTGTGAGCAAATCTGCTTTGAACAGGATAATGGAATGAGGTGCTTTTAAAGTTCATAAGAAGAAAATGTTTTATGCATTTCAGCAGACTAACCTTGTAATGTGACTTTTATTCTGGATAAAATGTATGTGTTTAACATTTTACTTACATATCTAAATAATTATTAAAGTTATTTGAAATTTACATGTTGAAAAATATTTATGAAATTATCTAAATTATGTAGTCAATATAGATGTGCATATATGTGTAAGGTGTCTATTCTGATTGCCTATTTCGTAATATTTTTTTTGCTTTAGTTTTTTCCTGTCAAATGAGAGACTTCAGAAACCAAGTTCCTTGTAAAGCATTCAGGAACCTTTGATACATATTTTCTTCCTTCCTCTTCCTCCTCTTCCTTTTCCTCCTCCTTTTCCCCTTCTTCCTTCCTGCTTTCCTTCCATGAGCTTTGGATTATATCTACTATGATGAAAGATATTATATGATGAAAGTAATTATATGAAACTTCTATTTTTAAAGCAGCCAGATTAAGTGCATTATAGCAATTTCCCCATTCCCCATTCAATTATACTTCTTCATGAGTATCATAACCTTTTTTTTTTTTTTTTTTCCCTAGAAAACCTCTAGTTTCTTACTGTATTTCCTTACATAGCTTTTCACAGAATCACAGAATGGTTGAAATTGGAAGTGGTATCTAAACGTCATCTGGTCCAACCCTCTGCTCCAGCAGAGCAATGTAGAACTGGTTGAAGTAAATGGACAGACAAAAGTGTTGACGTAAGATGAAAAGATTGAACACTCCAGATACTTTTTAACAGAAAAACAGGTGCTGTAATAGCAGTGGTTCTCAAGCAACTCATCTGAAGATACAAAAAGTAGCAGTGAAATATTTACTTAGTTATTTTTAGGAATGACAAAAAGGAAAAGATGATGTGGATATCTGTTCTTGACCCTCAAGCTAAGAGGGTTTTAGTAGAAAAATATTAAACAATAGGCACAGGAAAGTGCAGGGAATCATGGTTTCTGTGCTATACAGAGGGATAACAAATACTGGAATATGTAAGGGACTTCTATAAATCATTTTAAAAATATATAATTATCACTAGGTTATTTGGAGGACAGGGTAATTTCCCAGATATCAGACAAATCAGAAAAGCAAAAATTCTGATAAATTCTGTAAAAAATGAAAGAGACAGTAAAATGTGCAGTACCAAAAACCAACATAAAAATTGTTTTAAATATGATGCCAGTATGCTTGGATAACTCTCCACTATATGGGTTTGTTTTAAATTACGACCATATATAAGAAATTACGGAGGAATATGACACAAATTATTGAAACAGATAACTACAGAGACAGTGCTGTATGTTGAAGATGATTTTGTACTCAGATTTAAGGCCGTGTGAAATACGGGAACATTTCTAATGTGAGTAATCTATATGCTTAATTTACAAGTGAATGGAAAGAAAAATAAACATTCTAACTTTCAAAAAAAATTGAAATTTTGAAATTTACAACCATTTCTAAGTCTTAGGTTTGCAAGAAAATCCTATTAAAAATTATTTTATGTTTTTATTATATTATTTTTTTCTGTATTTCCATTTCAGTTAAATGAAAATACAATTTTTTAAAACTCTTTATCACCATGATAGCAAGGTGTATATCCTATTTTCAAACTTCTTTATTTCTTGTGCTGTGTCTGCATCTGGATCATGTGAAGTGATTTCCTGCCTTTCTGATGACCATGTTGTCTGCTGCTGTCAGAAAATAATCTAAATATAGGTACTAGCACTAAAGACTCTTGTTTTTTCACCTTTAAAATGCAAATAATTTTATTTACTATTCATACATGAATGCTCTGGTGTAATTTAGAAATTAAAATACCTTGCTTTTAATTAATTTAAAGTGCATTTTAGCTAAACTTTGAATGCTGCTTGAAAAGTCACCTATGTAAATAACTTTTTAAAGTCAAACCTAAAGAGACTCACTTTATCTTGAAAAAGCTTTAATTGTACATGGAAAACATCTGTGTTTTGGCACAGATATTAAAGTACATTTTCTTGTACTGATTGTTCAATCTTCTGTGAGCAAATCTGCTTTGAACAGGATAATGGAATGAGGTGCTTTTAAAGTTCATAAGAAGAAAATGTTTTATGCATTTCAGCAGACTAACCTTGTAATGTGACTTTTATTCTGGATAAAATGTATGTGTTTAACATTTTACTTACATATCTAAATAATTATTAAAGTTATTTGAAATTTACATGTTGAAAAATATTTATGAAATTATCTAAATTATGTAGTCAATATAGATGTGCATATATGTGTAAGGTGTCTATTCTGATTGCCTATTTCGTAATATTTTTTTTGCTTTAGTTTTTTCCTGTCAAATGAGAGACTTCAGAAACCAAGTTCCTTGTAAAGCATTCAGGAACCTTTGATACATATTTTCTTCCTTCCTCTTCCTCCTCTTCCTTTTCCTCCTCCTTTTCCCCTTCTTCCTTCCTGCTTTCCTTCCATGAGCTTTGGATTATATCTACTATGATGAAAGATACAGTAATTATATGAAACTTCTATTTTTAAAGCAGCCAGATTAAGTGCATTATAGCAATTTCCCCATTCCCCATTCAATTATACTTCTTCATGAGTATCATAACCTTTTTTTTTTTTTTTTTTCCCTAGAAAACCTCTAGTTTCTTACTGTATTTCCTTACATAGCTTTTCACAGAATCACAGAATGGTTGAAATTGGAAGTGGTATCTAAACGTCATCTGGTCCAACCCTCTGCTCCAGCAGAGCAATGTAGAACTGGTTGACCAGGACCATGTCCAGATGGCTTTTGAAGATTTCCAGGGATGAAGACACCCTCTGGGCAAGCAATCTCAGTCTTTTACCACCCTCACATTTTAAAAATAAAAAAAAATAATTATCTTATATTTAAATGGAATTTCCTATATCTCAGTTTTATCCATTGCCTCTTGTTCTGTCACTGGGCACAAGCAAGAAAAGTCTGGCTCTGTCTTCGTCATTCTTACCCAGCAGGAATTTATATACACTTACAATATCTCCTGGAGATTTCTCCAGGCTGACCAGTCCCAGCTTTTGCAACACCTCCTCATATGTCATATACTCCAGTCCCCTGATCACGGCTCTTCACTGAACTCCCTCTAGTATGTCCAGGTCTCTCCTGTATTGGGAAGCCTGGACATAGATGGGGGGAGCAGAGGGCAGGATCACCTCCCTTGATGTGCTGAAAAGACTTTTCCTAATGCATCCCAGGTTGTCATTGGCTTTGTTTCTGATAGGGGCACATTGTTTGCTCATGTGATATTTTCAGACTATTGCTTCAGATTTGTTTGCCTTCCATTTCTTCTATTCCAGATGCTGCTGTTTGTTTTTCTCCTTTTCTTGACTTCATAGAAAATATATGTTAATTGTTAAAAATATATTTTCTCAGTAATCTAAAGATTCTCTCTTTCTATTATTTGTAGTATGTCATTTTTTCATGACTATAGTTAAAGGAATAAGATGAAGAAACAAAATCATCAAAGTGAACTGAATTAAAGCACTTACTGTTTTGGCATGTTACCTAATGTATGCATGTCTGCTACCTTACTTTTATTAGTGTTTCTATTTCTACCATGAGAAATTTCAGTCAGAACTTGTTTGATGGTGTTGAGTAATGCATGAATCTCATGTTTAATATACTTGCTGTTGTACTTGGGCCATCATGTGCCTTTGTTTTATCCCAATCAAATGTGTTTACGCATGTGTAGTTATGGTAGACTGCATTATCCTCAAGACAGGCTTGTCTTCTTTACTCCCTGTTCTGGAATTATGTTACACAGATTAAAATGGCCCATTTATGACATCTGACAATATGGGAAGAAGATGAGTAAAAAAAGGAAGCCTTCCCCTAAATTCATATAAACTTATAAAATATTATCTATGAGACATCAAAGATTGCTTCTTTCCTGTATTTTGGAAAATGATGTAATAATTGGAATAGAAGTGTGTTAATATTTTGCTTGCTTGCAGTAGAACATGCTTTCTTTAAGAACAAAAAATTGAAAATTCTGTAACTGTCTTGTGAAAAAAATCAAGGTTGTTTCAAGAAGTTCTATGCTTCTAAAGAGTCATATAAAGAATCTTTTAAGACTTCTAGGTAATCATATACACATAAGTTCTGTTTTCCAATATCTAAAATGCTCGCATCAGCCTTAGTAAGAATAATGTAAACTTTTGGGCATAAAAGAGGAGCAGAATCTGGAAATTAGTGGATATTCCTTTTATTATATTGTTTTTCTTTTTAATTGTATAATGACTACTAAAGGGGTCTTTTTCCATTTTTAAGCAAAAATTGATCTGTGACATCTGTGGGAACCAATGTACTGTATTACTGGAATAAAACTCTGCAGTGATAATAAAAATGTACCCTCAGTATCAATACAGACTAGGGGATAAGGTACTAGAAAGCAGCCCTGAGGAAAGGGACTTGGGGGTGCTGATGAATGAGAAGCTGGACAGGAGCAGGCAGTATGCACTTGCAGCCCAGAAGGCCAATCGCATCCTGGGCTGCATCAAAAGAAGTGTTGCTAGCAGATCCAGAGAGGTGATTCTGCCACTTTACTCTGCTCTGGTCAGACCTCACCTGGAGTACTGGTGAGGTGAGTGCTGCAACTGGAGTGCAGGTCTGGAGCCCTCAATATAGGAAGGACATGGACCTGATGGAGAGGGTCCAGAGGAGGGCCACTAAAATGATCAGGGGGTTGGAGCACCTCTGCTACGAGGACAGGCTGAGGGAGCTGGGGTTGTTCAGCCTGGAGAAGAGGAGGCTCCAGGGAGACCTAAGAGCGGCCTTCCAGTACCTGAGGGGGGCCTGCAGGAAGGCTGGGGAGAGCCTGTTTACAAAGGCCTGCAGTGACAGGATGAGGGGCAATGGCTTTAAATTGAGAAAGGGCAGATTTAGATTGGATATTAGGAAAAAGTTCTTTACAATGAGGGTGATGGAACACTGGAACAGGTTGCCCAGGGAGGTAAGTTGAATATCTCGTCCCTGGAGATATTCAAAGTGTGGCTCAACGAGACCCTGGGCAACCTCATCTAGTTGGGGGTGTCCCTGCTGACTGTGGGGAGGCCAGATTAGATGACCTTTGGAGGTCCCTTCCAGCCTGGATGATTCTATGTTTCCATGATTCTATGATTCTATTATGCTAATTTATTTTATTAACCAATACAGAGTCTCTGTCTTTATGTTGTTATATTTACTAGAAAATGAGTGAGCTGAAAAACAAATGAAAAAACCCATATATTAAATCCTTATGTAGAGTTTTTTTCTCTTTTCAGGTTTGTTTAGTTGCTATAGAAGAGGGAGTCATACTGAAGGAGAAACAAATAAAATAAAACAAAATATATATAGAGAGAGACTCTTAGCCATCAGAGAAAAATAAATGCTACAAAACACAGTCAGTGTTAAAAACAGCGGGCTTTTGGGGATAAGATACTGTTCACAACATATTACTTATTTAAATGGGGTCTTATGGGAAGTACCAGAGTCTCTGCCTTTAAAAATACAACACATCACTCATTTCTGCCCAACATTTCTGGGCCCTGAAATACAACTCCATATACTGTTGCCGTGTTCAAAGGGCCTCAATTACATTTTGTCTTATGGCTACTAGCATTGTCCCTAACAGTTTCTGGGTATGATCTGGGAGGCTGAATTTTCCAGGGACTATTAAACGCAGTCAGTTCTCATGCAGTAACCTTATGCCAAAAGCAAAAAGAGCGTCCTAGGGCAGACGCAGGCCACCCTGCTTAGCCAGCTTCAGTGCTCGTGAACACTCTTGGGCGTATTTAATTTACTACTATAGACATAGCCAAATATATTCCACCACATTTTTCCAGTAAAATATCAATGAAGCTTATTAAGGTATCTTAGTGAAAATAATGGTGGTTTATTTGAGGAAAAAATTTAACATTTGCAGCAGCCAATTAATTGGTGTATGGATTTAGCCAAGCTCCCTAATTACTGTTTATGGCAGATTAGTTCAAATATGTTTTTGTATGACATATAAACTAAGAGCAATGTGCATTATCTATGGCCTCAGAAGGAATGGTCAGCAGAATGACTGCCATCTACAACTACCAAGCAAATTGTATTAGCACCATCTTCTGATATTTGTGGAATGATCCTTGACAATTCTTTGTGGATCGTTTTTTCCCCTCCTTGAAGCTTCCATCACACAAATCAAATTTTACCAAGATCTTAATGTATTTCAAAAATATCACATAACCTTGTGTTACCTGCCTGTCACAAAGTGTTGTTTCAAAGAGCTTTTCAGCTATGTGGTCTAGGATTTTGTTCCTGTCTGTCTGAAACACAGAACCCCTGTAATCTAGGTTCCTTGGTGTTTGATTTACACCCCTGCTGTTATCTCAGAATACATGTGTATACAGATTAGATTCTCCTTTTCTTTCTGTTTTTGGAACAAAATAAACTAAGGATGAAGTATTCCTTATTTCCTTTTAAAATAAATTAACAAGTTCACATTTTTCAGAGGAAAGGTATCAACTTTTTAGAACCTACTCTAACAAAACAAAGCAGAAGGAACTTGCGTTTCGTCTAACACAAACCATTTTATGATTCTATGAAACTCTGGCCTGTTATTTAGCTACTTTGTAATCTCTGTAAAGGCACTGAGAACCTTTCCAGCAGAGAAATTAAAATAACTTAAATGGGTGATTACTCTCAAAATGCTCACAGGCCCACCAGAAAGAAATATTAGCATTTTAATCTGTATTTAGGGAACCATTGTTATAAAGTCGCCTTCGGGGGGGGGGTTGTTTTTTTGTTGTTGGGGTTTTTTTGGTTGTTTTTGTTTGGTTTGGTTTTTTTTTAAATATGCTTCTTTCGGCTTTCAAATGTGGAAAGCTGCTCTTCCTTTATGTTAACATACTTTTTGTTTTCTGCATACTTTTTTATTCTGGACACAGTAAAACTGGTCATTCAGGAAACAAGATATCACCTACCCAAAGGACAGCTAATGCAGATGGTTTGTCTTTGGCAACCATATGGCATATGCATTTTGGCAAAAAGGTATGTGACTTTTTATTTGCCAGCTACTGTGCAGTAGCCAGATATTTCTGAAGCAGATCTATAAATAATTCATGTCTCCACCTCTTTCTCTTTGTCTCTCTCTCTGTTTTTCTATTTTAAACCTAGTAATATCTTCTATGAAAAAACGTGTTCTGCAAAATTACAGAAGATGTTACTTATATAAATTAAACAGAAAAATAAATACAGAGAACATTTTAATTCTTTAGGGTTTTTTTTCTTACAAATCCTATTTCACAGAACTTGAAACTTTGAACTGGAATGTCTCAAATCTGATGACATAAAATAAGCAAACAGGAAATGTTCCAAGAGGGTCAAAACAGAATATTTTTTCTTTGTAAGACATTGCTTATTTTAACATGCTGCATGCATGTAACTGGATCTAGAAACCCAGCTTAAGATGCATGTTGCAGTCATGTCATGGCACCACAGGACATGACTTCAATGACATGACTGTCATTGCTTTTAACACTTTCTCCACAAGAAAGAAAATCACCTATGATTGTAGCACTCTACAACAGGTGTTCTAAGAGATGGCAAAATATTAGAAAGCAAGTGCAGGAAACACCACTACATGAGACAGAGTTGCAGTATAACCTTTCTACTTTTTAAGGTGGATAGAGATCTTAGCCTCAAAATCACTATAGCAGCACTATGATTGCACCTAAAATTGCTTGAGACAGTTAGGCATGGACAGTGATCCCCCCCTTTTTTTTTTCCTTTCTCTTTTAGTTGCATGTTACTTGTCCAGTACAGCTGTGAAAGAGCTGATACTTTTCTCACACTTTAGTGAGAAAGTGTGTTTGGTTGACCAAATGTAAACTTTTCAATATATAACTGAGGTAGCTAGTCAAATTTGTCTTTGATGTTTATGAAGACTCTTTAAGGCACTATGCCTTTCCTAAAGCAGATGATAGCTAAAATAAGTCAGATAATTCATGTTTTTTCCCTATATTGACAACGAAGATGTTAGGGTTCAGAAGTAACAACACTGTTGACATGTTAAGTGTCTTGAACCCCACTGAGAGTGATCTAATTGCTATTATCTAATCAAAAGCATCGAAACATCTGCTCTTAACATAATTTAGTAATCAAGTACTTTTGAGCTACTACATTTCATAAGATGTTTTCTCAGGTTTTGCAAAACTGTAAGATATATTCCAGTCTAAGAAGGGTAAAAGCTAGAAGGGACACAACTATAGTTATACAATGAGAACAGCTGAGTGTGAAAAGCAATATTTTATTTAAAGACCTTTCCTGAAGGATAAATGCTAAAGGTGAATTTGATTTTTAGTTGCACATAGAGTTATTTTCCAGATGGGTTTCTCGAATAATTTAATATACCAAACAGAAACAGGAGTTTTATATAAAACATGCATAAAATGTGAAGCCTTCTGGGAATATGTATTTTAAGTATGAGCAAGACCTTGCACTTGGCCTGGTTGAACTTAATGAGGTTCACATGGACCCACTTCTCAAGCTTGTCCGGGTCCCTCTGGATGGCATCCCTTCCCTTCAGCATGTCAACCACACCACCGAGCTTGGTGTCGTTGCTGGGGGTGCACTCAGTCCCACTGTCCATGTCACTGACAAACATGTTAAACAGCATCAGTCCCAGTACTAACCCTTCAGGAATGTCACTCATCACTGGTTTCCACTTAGATATTGAGCCATTGACCACAACCTTTTGAGTGTGGCCATCCAGCCAGTCTCTTATCCACTGAGTGGTCCATCCTTCAAATCTGTGTTTCTCCAATTTAGAGTCCAGGGTGTTGTGCAGGGTGTTGTCAAAGGCTTCGCACAAGTCCAGATAAGTGACATCTGTTTCTCTCCCCTTATCCACCAACTTTGTAACCCAGTCATAGACGGCCACCAAATTTGGCCTGACTTGCCCTTGATGAAGCTATCTTGGCTGTCACCAATCACCTCCTTATTTTCCATGTGCCTTAGCAAAGTTTCAAGGAGGATCTGCTCCATGACCTTGTCAGGCACAGAGGTGAGACTGACCAGCCTACAGTTCCCTGGGTCTTCCTGTTTTTCCTTTTTGAAAATAGGGGTTACATTTACCCTCTTCCAGTTAGTGGGAACTTCACTGGACTGCCATGACTTCTCAAATATGATGGATAGTGGCTTAGCAACTTCATCTGCCAGCTCCCTCAAGACCTGTGGATAGATTTCATCAGGTCCCACGGACCTGACGAACCTTCAGGTTTCTCAGATGCTCTTGGACTCGATCTTCTCTTATAGTAGGTGGCTATTCATTCTCACAGCCCCTGTTTTTGCCTTCTGAGACTTGGTCGGTGTGGTTAGAACCCTTGCTGGTGAAGACCAAGATGAAAAAGTCA
The DNA here is from genome assembly GCF_001431845.1 of Calidris pugnax. Classification (NCBI taxonomy): domain Eukaryota; kingdom Metazoa; phylum Chordata; class Aves; order Charadriiformes; family Scolopacidae; genus Calidris; species Calidris pugnax. The sequence continues at coordinate 5,013,829 of NW_015090999.1, read as the reverse complement.
CTCAGTACCTCAGCCTTCTCCATATCCTGGGTGACCAGGTCTCCTGTTTCCTTCTTGAGAGGGCCTACATTCCCTAGTTTTCCTTTTATCTCTGACATACTTATAGAAGTTTTTCTTGTTGCCCTTGATGTCCCTGGCCAGATTTAACTTTTTTGGAGCTTTGGTTTGCCTAACCTGGTTCCTGGCTGCTTAATTTCCTGAACAGTTTAGCCCACTGTGTGATACTGGCACAGAGCAATACACTTGCTGTTTATTATACTGACATGAATAAAGAAACTTCCTTGAAAAAGTTTTCAATTACTTGGGCTGCTAGACAAGTCTGGGGAAATCTGGTTTCTGGAGACATTCTCTTGCAGCCCATTGCGATTAATGACATGTTACATCCTGAGCTACCAGACACAGTTGAGTCAAATAGCTGGAGGGTAGGTCATTACTGAAGGTAATTGTTGGTGCGTCAGCTGCAGGCAGTAGACAACAAGAAAGGCAGACCTTGGAAGGAGCTATCAACACTACTCATTCTCCATGCTTTTTTAAGATTTTACAGTAAGCCTGGCATTACTGAGTATTCGTAATTGTGAGATTGTGTCCTCAGACAATTAGATTTCTTGATTCCTGATCAAACTACTATATATAGTTGAACAACTAATCACAGATTCACAGATTCGGCAGAGTTGGAAGGGACCTCTAGAAATCATCTAGTCCAACTCCCCTGCTAAGCAGGATTGCCTAGAGCACATTACTCAGGACTGCATCCAGGCGGGTCTTGAAAATCTCCAAAGAAGGGGACCCCACAACCTCCCTGGGCAGCCTGTTCCAGTGCTCTGTCACCCTCACCGTAAAGAAGTTTTTTCTCATATTTGAATAGAACTTCCTATATTCCCGCTTGTGCCTGTTGCCCCTCGTCCTATCGCTGGAAACCACTGAAAAGAGTCCAGCTCCATCATCCTTCAACTCACCCTTTAGGAACTTGTAAACATAGATGAGGTCTGCCCTCAGTCTTCTCAAGGCTAAAGAGCCCCAGCTCTTGGAGCCTTTTCTTGTAAGGGAGGTGCTCTAATCCCTTAATCATCTTGGCTTCCCTATGCTGGACTCTCTCCAGTATTTCCCTGTCTCTCTTGAACTGGGGAGCCCAGAACTGGACACATTATTCCAGTTGTGGCCTCACCAGTGCAGAGTAGAGGGGGAGAATGACCTCCCTCGACCTGCTGGCCACACTTCTTCTTACGCAGCCCAAGATTCCATTGGCCCTCTTGGCGACAAGGGCACATTGCTGGCTCATGGAGATCCTGCCATCCACCAGGACGCCCAGATCCTTTTCCTCTGTAGTACTTCCCAGAACATTCACCCCTAATCACATTCATCTAAAATATAATAATCTTAACTAGATAAAGAAAGCATGCGTTTTTGCTATTCAGCCAAATATTGAGGTACAATCCTTACACACCAGCTTATTCTTGAACAAACTTGTTAGCAATCTTCAAAGAAAATAACTGTCGTGGTTTAACCCTAGCTAGCAACTAAGTACCATACCGCCACTCAGTTCTCCCGATGGTCTGGGATGGTCTTCTAAAACTAAGTCTGAAGAGCAGGTAGAAAACTTTGAGAAAATTAACAAAGGTCAGATTGTCAAGGAAAGCATTACTTTTCTTTCAGTAAGAAGATAAAGATCTTTCTCTGTTTTTTGGTTTTTTGGTGGGTTTTTTTCCCTCACTTGCTTTCAGTGATATATTCTTTATCCCCAGCCCCTCACTTCAGAAGCCTGAGGAAGAAAAGCCACTCAGAGGAGAGAAATTCAGTCCACAGATAATGTTTACCAGTCGGTGCTGTAAGGAAAGCAGCATGATGAAGTAAAACTATCATCTTTATGCTCTCAAATCCTTTGAAACATTGTGCTTAATAAGCACTATGAAGCCACCTATTCTGGTACTTCCAGATGATCAGGCAAGATCAGACCTTTCCTGTTTCACAGCCTCTGAGGAAAATATCTCAGTGAATGCACATTTTAGTCTTTTTCAGTAGGAAAATTCATGAAGTCATCTTGATTGAAACGACTGAAAGAATACTGTTTCAGTAGGCAAGACTAGGATGTTTTACAGATATGACATATAGTTACCACTACCTTTCTGAAAGAACTGAAAAAGTAATGATGAACAGAAAACATCATTCCCATAGGAAATTTAATGAAGGTGAACTAGTTATTTCAAGCAATATTTTTTTATATATAAATTAACAACATTGAAATGCGTAAGTTTGTTTTCTTGGAGGAAAGTTAATGTACATGAAAAATATTGAATATATGAGTCTGATATCTTCAAAATAAAGTGCTGTGATAGTAAGGACGTGAGTAAACATTCTCTATTTTCATTTCACAAAACCATGGAACATCTCAGACTTGTTAAAATCCATTACATGTTAAAAAGTTCTAAAAATAAATATTTTTGAAATGAAAGATTGACCCTTTTCTCATTTTTACCGTAAAAATTGTGTTTTTACATAGAAAATCATGATGTTAGTTACCAATAACAAATATAACTAAAAATATCTAAATGGAATACATGCTTTCTGTAGATATGGTCATTTTTCTCTGCTAAAAGGCTACATAATTTTCTCTTGAAACAAATTGAAGGAGTACCACCACTCCATGTTGAGAGGTTTTAAATAACAAATTGTTTTACCCAAAGGGTTTGGATAATATCCACATAAAATTGGCCTTTAAAAAATGTCAGAACCATTTACAGTGATTAACGAAAAAAGCACTTTTAGTGCTCATAATATTTTACAATGCCAATTGCTTCAGCATGTTTCAATATATCAGTTATGTAAATGCCTGTCTTTTGGAATATAGAATATTAGTGTTTTCATTATCTATTAAAAGCATAAGCTTACTTAGAGATAACGGGCTGTTAAAAAATAGAGAAATGGAATAAAAGAAAGAAAAAATGGAATGTGAAATTTTTTTGACTTTATGGTATTATTGGAAAAAAGGTTAAATGTAGACTGGAAGACTAACAGAGAATTTAAAAGGGAGAGCACTTTTTCATATATTTTGGATACAGCACAAAATAACGTTTCCAATGTCATTATTTAAACACTCCAATAATTGTTTTTAAAGGACTGAATCAAGACAATTTTCTAACAACATGACTTTGAAACAAAACAAAATAAAAAGTTTAAGAAATTGTATTTACCTGAGAATTCACCACTAGTCTTGCACAAGGCTGTGATCTTAATGGTACTCTTGCAAAACAATGTAAATTTACGGATTTATGTCTGCAGTGTTCATGCTTTGTAAGAAATTAGTATTTCTTTTATTTTCAATTAATACAGAGTTTTTTGACTCATTGCTTGAAGCACCAGACTGTGCTTTCTCTCAGTGTCACAATACCTCACTAGTGGGACAGAGTTCTGAACTGTTGTAGTGATCCCAGGTTTCTGTGACAATAGATCTCAGGAATCTTTGTGACAGAAAATTTTATATGTTTTAGATGAATTTTTCGTGATGGGAAATGATAGGACAGATTTTCTTTTGTGATCATCTGCCAGCTTGCTGCTTTGCCTCCTTTTTGCTATTTCCATACAGATAACGTGCAGATTCTGTAGCCTAGATCAGGGCAAACAGCCCCCTGGAATTTGTTTTGTCAAAGGTAAAGCAGCTGAACTGTATGAGGATTTGACCAGCAGATTCCATAAGACTTGTTAATGTACAGCAACGCATGCTCCTTCAGTCTTATTCCTGTATACTCACTTCAATGAGGCCAATACACAGTGTCTAGTGGTGGCCTCAAAGACTCTGTGTGGGGACCTGGTGATCCTCTCCTGTCTTCCCAGATGTGATTGATGTGGACTACACTACTACACTACCTGCTCACTCCTGCTGGTCTCACACAAACAAACCTTGTGTTTTTGCTGTGCATGGGATCTATAAGGCTCTCTGCATAGATGTTAATATGAATAATGAAGGACCTAGGACCCTGAAACATGTAATTAATATGCATAGTGATGCATATTAAAAGTTATGGGTCCTACCTCTTGCTATAACAGGAGATGAACATAAGATGCAACTATCCCTCCTTTTTTCACAGAAAGGTGAAATGTTATTTATCCAATAATATATAGCTTTGTTGGGAAGGATTGAAATTTTTCATGACTAGCTAGGGTGATAAAATTGCTGAAGCATGATACTTTCTAGGCTTTATTATCCAGGATCTCATAGCTAGTGGTCAGTAGGGTCGGGGTTTTTTTGTTTATTTGTTTTAGTTTAAGAGTATTTGCTTGTTGCTGAACTCTATGCCTTTGAACCCCACAGACAGTTCTTGTATGCTCTATTTCTGGTAGTAATTATAGAAAAGTAAATAAAGTCTAATGATTTCAACAAATCTTGTCTATCGTATTATATAGGATGAAGAAGTAGGGAGCATGACCAGTTTTTATTCTATTATATGATTTCAATCAGGCTCTCACTAGATTTTTTCCTGTCTTTATTAATATGAGGGTTTGAAATGCTTTTCCTCAGCAAGATTCTGTTGCTCTTAATGTATAGGTCTGCATGGAGTTAAATGAAGTTTTGTGAATTTACAACAGTTTCTCCATGTGTTTAAAATGTGCTAAGAAGTAGTCTGTAATTAATTCCCTTAACCCTAAAGAAAATAAATATATTTATGCACAGACAAACCATATATGTTTGTGTGTCTCTGTGTGTGTATATATAATTAAAAAAAGTTAAATAGATCTTTACAGCAATCAGAAAATCTATCACCCATGTGAAACCACACTCCATCCAAGTAATACTATTTTCGCATATTTAAAAGTGATGGTAGACCCCTGAGAATGAAGAAACAGCTTAAACATAATAGTAGCTCTGGGAAACAATTATTTTTTTATTTTTTTAAATTTTTAAGATGCAGTGAAACATGCTTTCAAGCATGTAAAAGCTAGAAATTAAATTTTATTCAAGGGGGAATCCTCATTAATTATACGGATTTGGGTAAGGAGTCATTAAAAAAAAAAACAAACCAAAAACCAAACCACAGAAACCAACCAAACCTCCTTGTAATGAGATCTGGCAATGTTACAGCTTCTGCCTGTAAAGAAAAGAGAACAAATATTGCAGCATGCATGATCCACCGTCAGGCATAAAATAAAGAGAGTATATTATCAGAATAAAAGGCACTTGCAGTCAATCTATTTACTCTTTAAATAAACAGTCTCACTCAGATGTTTTGAATGATCCATGCTATGAATTTCTTAAAGTCCAGGGTAGGAGTTACACTGGTTGTGGAGATGATTCCACTGGCTTATATATGCTTACTATTTTTGCTGAAACATTCAGAGCACAACTTCATTAAGTAAGTACTTCTATGTTATTCTTTGACTTGATTTTTTTTCCTATATTATTTTTTTCATAGAAGTCCATAATTTGTTAAATTTTGGTTGTCCAGTGCTGTGAAGTTGCAGCTAAGGCTTTGGAATACATGGTTGGTAATTTGAGTTAAATTAAGAATGTCTCTAGAACATTCTCACAGTTCTTTGTTGGGGAAGCATGATCATACTCCATAAATTCTACTGTTCATTGTAAATGAACTACATATACATTTTGCTTTGTCAAGCCAAGCCATACATCTGGTGTGTTGTAGTAAGGTCTTTCTTTTTCATGACTCAGTAGGCTTCAGGACACTCTGTGTGTGGCTTCCTTGCTAGTCAACCTGTTGTACTATTTCACTTCAAATTGGGAGCGTCTCACAGAACATCTTCAGAAGAAATACATAATGAATCTTGAGTAGAAATATATCTACACTATATCATAAACCTGTACAGTACTGTGGCCAGATTCATCTTGCCTCACTTGAAAAATGAATTTCCTTTTCTCTCAGTGTGGAAAAAGACATATCTTAAAAGCAACTCAACACACTGAAGATCTGGAAACAAGGACAACCCCCTCTCTGGAAAATGAACACTTAATTTAATTCCCCATAAAATGATATTACAGTATGCTGAGTAAGAGCTGTGTCTTTCATAAGCTCTTTAAAGTCTTAACTGGATTAACTTCAGAGAGAACATGTGTAGCAGAGAAATATTTCAGTTATGTCTGTTCCTATGTCTCCACATAGGGGGTAAATCCTAAGTTCTTTTTATGTTTACCTGGGCATTTATTTCTATTGAGGTGCTTATTTGCAAATGTTTGTATCTTCATGTGATAACTCTCTTCTGCTATTTTTCAACCAAATACTAATATATTTTCTGCACAAATACAATCAAGTCATTGAACAATAAATTTTAATATCTATGTAAGACTGGTAGTATTGGAATAACTGCATTTTGAATCATCAACTGTTGTAAAAGAGCTACTTACTAAATGTGGAAAGCCCCTACAAACTTGCTATGAAGAGGAGTTTATGTCTTATTCATTGAATATTTAACTGAAAAGATTTGAAATATTGAGGTTTAGAAGAAATATTTTGAGAATTGAAGCATCTCTCTGGATAATATTAAAAATGAGAAAGAAGTCTGAGGCAGGAATTCAACTCTTGCTTGTGAAGCTGAAGGAATATCTTAATATATGAAATGGACGAAAAAAAGTAATGGTTATGTTCTGAGAATTCCCATTAAAAGATCAGATTGCAAATTTATATGCTGAATAGCTAGCCAAAATACCCTACAAAGCCAATGAAATACCGATAGTATCTGATATTTAATTTGTCCATCTTGGAAAAAAGTGTGGCTCTGTCCTTCAGTAAAATGATAGAGAATGATAGAAATGATTGATATAGAAAATCAAAGATGTGAAAGGAAAGCAATATTCTGCTGTTTTTTCCTTCCAACTGTAAAAGTCCTTGTGATTTCAAACCTTCAAGCCCTCACCTTGTAGCAAGGGCCAATAGTAATCAAACAGTAGGTCTTGACAAAGACAGCCAGAGAACAGCTCCCGAGTCATTCCAACTTAACACTTCAGCAACACCTTCATCTTCAAGAGTCATCTGCCAAACAGTGCCTTCATTTACAAAGATCATTAGAATTCAATTTAATGTGAATGTACTTAAATACCTTTGAAAAGTAGTCAAAGCTGTTTGCATTCTGCATTTCATCACGTATCAACATTTTTAAAATTTGAATCCATGTCAACTTTTCCTTCAGAAGACAGTGTCAAGTTTTGTATTTGTGTTAGCTTTTGATATTTCATTTCACTATGAAAGTGAAAGCTGCCTGAAATTCTGAAATATCCACTAGCATGACAACAATATAAAAATGGAAAGAAATGTATAAGTCTTTCTTTTTCCTTCTCTTTTTTTTAGGACAGTTATAACTGTGCATAGTTTATCTTTTCAGTTTTTATAATTCGATAGATTAAGTTAAGTAGGTATCAACTCAGAACATCTGTCAAGCATGATCTGTCTTTCAATAAATATTCCATATTCCTGTATTCTGAATCTGTTCTATCAGGTACATAACTCAGGGTTCTATTACATAAATCAGTTATATTGCTTCTGACACAAAATACAGTAGTTACACCAGTCTGAAATTTATATAAATTAATAAACAATACAAAATGACTCAAATTATGATCTATTCATTATCTTATTTTTTACAATAGCCTCACGTGCAATCCCATTTAGATATTTGTCTCCACAAATAAAGCATGAGGCTTTAATAGTAAAAATCCAAACAGTTCCTCCCTGGCTGTGTTTACTATTTCCAGCTCTGTCATGGTTTACCCCCAACTGGCTGCTATAGAAGTGAGAAAAAAACTTTCTGATTGAGATTAAGACATCCCAATAAGTAGAGCAAGAGCAGTGTGTGCAAGCAAGAGAAACAAGGAGTTCATTCACTGCTTCCCATTGGCAAGCAGGTGTTAGGCCATCTCGAGGAAAGCCATCTCCATCACACGTAACATAAGTTAACACATAAATTACTAGGAAGAGAAATGCTGTAACTCCAAACGTCCCCCCTTCCTTATTCTTCACTCAGCTTTGTATACTGAGCATGATGTCATATGACATAGAACATTTTTTTGGTCAGTTTGGGTCAGCTGTCCCAGCTCTGCCTGCTCCCAGCTTCTTGTGCCCCCCAGCCTGCTTGCTAGCAGGATGGTGTGAGGAGCAGAAAAGGCCCCACCAGCACTTAGCAACAATAAAAAACATCAGTGTCTTATCACACCATTCCCATCCTAAATCCAAAACATAATATTACACCAGCTGCTAGCAAAAACAGCTAACTCCATCTTAGCTGAAACCATGACAATCTCATAAAATGTTTTGAGTTTCCTTTGCAGTTACCAATTCAGGAGCTTACTATTTGACCCTTCATTGAACAATCTGTTTCTTTTCAAAAATGCTGCATATGAATAGATCTGGAAGAACAGATATATTAAAATAAAATCCCTAAAATTCTCTAAGAGGCACTCACATGCACACACACATACTCACTCACTCACTCTTGTAACATCTGTGCCCAACACAGTGTATGAATACATTGCTCTGGTATATGGTCGAATCGACCAGCTTACAGTAAAGTTAAGCACCGAGAAAATCTCTTAAGTTCTAACCTTCCCCTCTCTCCTACCCCCCTTCAGTTGGCAGCTTTTCCCAAACACTCTAAGTGTTTTTAACGGAATGCCTAAAAATATGGGGATGTTCTTGTTTGTGTTACTGGGCTGTATCAGTTCAACAGTTTTGCTTATTTGTTAAAACATTTCTCCCACATTTACGTTAGGAGAATGAGCTGCTGTATGAATTCCTTGGACATTAGCCAGACTCAGGGAGTTTTCTCCCATACTCTTGTATATGAGTAACTTGTTAAGGTGTGATCAGAGAAGATGGTGTCTGCACCCTGCCCTGGGGGCATGCAGTGTTTCACTAGAAAGGAATCCAGACAATCACAAAAGGTATTGCTTGTGCTTTGGATCAAATAACTATTTTGGACATTTTCTACTCTACTTCCCCCACAAATTAATCACCCTTTTTACAAGTGGAAATTGATACTACACCAAGCAAAACCTTTCCATAAGCTTGTTAGAGCATTTAATAGATTTTTTACAAGTGCACAAAGATTAATGATAAAGGTACCTGTCAAGCTGAATTCTCCTTTAAAACAAATTTACTGTACTTGAAGATTGAAAGAAACATGGAATATTTTTTAAATCTTCAATATGTAAAGCAATATAGGCTTGTTTCTTCTAAGTCTCTCTTCACAGAATTAAAAATTACAAACATGGAATATTTTTTAAATCTTCAATATATAAAGCAATATAGGTCTAAGTCTCCAGGGATTCTTTTTTACTCACAAAGAATTCTTCACAGAATTAAAAATTACATTACATGGAATTACATGGAACCTGATTAATCACAGGGGAAAAGTATTCACATGTCCTTTGTTATGACTTGACCAAACTTCTAATAAGAATAAAATAACTTTTATTTTTGCATAATTAAGGAATTTTGCATGTTGTAAGCTCCAAACAGACATAGACATCAAAATCAGTGCTGCAGGCAATAAGTAACCTTCAAAACAATCAAATTTCCGGCCAATTCTCTTGCTTATTGGCTTTTTCATAGAACTAATTATATTTAAACAATACCCTGTTTAAATGTTTGTAATCTGGCAATTGTTACTTAAAACCACATGCTCTTCCTACATACTATAGAAAGAATATAAACAATTCTTTCAGTATTTTGTACTTCTCTGCACAGGCCAGATGCTTATAACTTAAGGTTAAATTCTTTGTTACATTCATTCTTTCTGTGTTTTAACTTCTATGCTGTCAGACAGGGGATTATAACTGGTGATGAGGTGGTGAGAAATAAAATTTGTCAAGCACTGATATTAACTGATATTGACACAATGGGGCAAGAGAAATATCTAACCACTGAATTCTGATTTTGATTGACCTGTAATGTTAGAATACAAGCAATAAATTATCAAAAGAAAAAGTGAATTTAATGTCAATTTTTTCTACATGAAAGGATATCTTAATGTGTAGATTTTATTTTCTGTGTAACCACATGGAAATCTTTTTCAGTGTGACAAAATACTTCTTTTAGCTGCTTTCTGCAAAATCAGCCTCCCATGGTGAGTTTCAGCTTTTGGCACCATTGTAATGCAGATTTAAACAAAGATCAGGGTCAGGATTAGAAAAGGAAAAAAAAAAAAAAAAAAATTTGGAAACATTCAAAACCCACCTGGACAAGTTCCTATGCAACCTGCTATAGGTAGACACGCTCTGGCAGGGGGGTTGGACTAGATGACCTTCAGAGGTCGCTTCCAACCCCATATGATTCTAGGATTCTATGATTTAATCACCCTTCCAACCCCATATGATTCTATGATTTAATCTAATTGATTGTAAAGAGCAGTAACAGTTTCCTATTCACATGCAATAAAAGTGCAGAAGAACATTTTATGATACTTAAACACAGAATATTCTGTCTGTCACTGTGAGTGACTTAACCGGTAAGTACCCTTTTTGTATTATCTGTTACTGACCAAAAGTGACAATGGCTATTGTTTTAAAGTTTTATTTCTCTCCACAGTATCATAAGGGTAACAGCACACAACTTCTGAGACAGACACCGTAGAAAAATCCCATAATGCAATGTTCCAGCACCATTCTTTTTCTCCTAACTCCCTTTGCAGAAGTCCTTATAAGGACTTTGTTTCTATTCTATCTGGAGCAATGAGTTCAGTGTAAATGGAAGGACACAATGATAATTCATCTTCTGCTCCAAATCCTCATTCTTCAATACCTGATAATTCTTGCAGTAGCTTGCCTGGGGTTTATATCTTCTTCTGTGAAAATATCTGAAGGGTTTCCAAGTGAGTAATGCTGCAGGTAGAAGTGCTGGGGAAAATGCAGGCAGCTATGCCACAACTGTTACAGTTATGCTTGTATGCCTGGGCACATAGTGGCTCCCAGGACCTTGGAGTGTAAATTCATCCCTAGCCTGATATTATCATGGAATACAGTACTTTTTATGTGCGCACAAGAAGGCTACCATAATTCATAGTAGGTCTACAGTTTATGTGCCCACAAACACAGTTCTGCATCTGCACAGTTCTAGATTTCACCATTTTGTGGACAGGATGCTTCCTATTCCAGTCTTCCTATCCAGGTCTGTATGTAGACTTGTTAGGCTGTATATAGGCATCATCTCAGAACCTATTACAGTTATTCAGATCAGGTTTTATAGACTGGATTGGTAGGTTTTGCTCAGGACAGTTGGAAATAATGTACACAGTCAGCAGCTACTGTCATATAGTTAACTTTCTTATATGCTGATATACTCTCACATTACTAGGCAAAAGCAAGGGGGACTGCAGCGTGTGATCCTCCTTATATGTCAAAGATAAGATTACTTAAATTAATCCAAGTGTCAAAAAGTGAATGCTAAACAACTTATCTAATTGGAGTAGTTTTAATTTAATATTAAGAATGTTTTGAAGTGAAGTGAATGAACGGAAGGGTGATCTTAGTATTTCATGTTCAAATCTTCATAGACATATATCCTTCTGCTACTACTATTTAATTTATGAATGGCATATACTTTCTGTTGATTACATAAGGACTTAGCCATATACATAAATGTATCAAAGATCTGTATTTCTACATTGGTCCTAGTTTGTAGTACTTTAATGTTGCCCTTAGCTACTGCAATTTTTCATGCACAGTCAGTTCAGTTTCTTGTGTAAATTAGTAGGGAAAAGTGTATCTGTGTTTTGTTCTAAACTACCTGGTGCGCCCTTTTCTAAGTTATCCTTGAATAAAAAGTGAAGATAAACAGACACATGACTAAAACATTTAATTTAAAAAAAGTAAAACGATCAGAGAATTCAAGTGTAAGGTCAGTAAGTGGGAATTGGACTCTACATAAGAGAACATTGCTATTTCTAAAGCATTTATTAAGCTAACAAAAGTCACAGGCTTGAATTATAGTACAGGCAGATATACTGGATTGAAAGGATGAACATGCTTACCAAGGAGACATCTAAGTTTGAAAAGTGGAAAAGAAAGTGTATTTCAACAATAAAATGTTAGTGAACTTCACTTTTTTTTTTCATTCACATAGCTTTCTATCAAAAAGGGAAATAGTCCCAGTATCAGCTCCTTTGGCTATGTTAATTTAAGCAGAATTTCTCTTTCCACAGACCACTAAACTACATAGTCAAGTTTACCATTCCATTTTCAAAATACCACTATCGAGGCATGTTTAAAAACTTTACATCCTTAGTCCTGTTATATTCAAAAGTTTCCTGATTAAACTGGTTCTTTAAGAGGTATGTAATTTTCAAAAGCAGAGGTAGGACATTCCCACAGTGTACCTGAATTTTAAAGTCAGCAAGTTACTGTCAGAAATGAGAATAACCTCTACCTTCACTTGCTGCAACGTAGTAATAGCCTTATGCGCTCAGTATTCGCCAGCAGGACCCAGCAGGTACCGTTTTATGTAATTTTTTTAAAATCAGAAATATTAGCAATGCCCTTAGTTCATGCACTATAATCTAATGTTTATGCTTATCAGTCAGTATTGTCATGATTAAGGGAGTTCTGTTTCAGTTCAAAGGCAAGACTACTGACTAGATCCATTAAGTAGGATGTACCATCATATGGAGTTATCTACCTTCTGAAGTGTTTTTGTTAGTTTTTTTGCATGTCTGGCAGAAGATTATAGACAGTATGAGATGGAGGAACCAGAAGCCCAGTATGGCTTTTTCTCTGTCAGCTTCTCTGATCATTAGACCACCATCATGGTGTGATCAACATCAAGCGGTCTCCCTGAAGAGACATCAGAGAATCCATGGAGCAGGCAAGGACAGGAAGCATATCAACTTTTTATCCTGCTGAAAAGGTTAGGTACTGCTTGTGCTTTGCAGTGAATTCCTCTATTTTATTAAATTCCTTGTATTAAGAAGACTTTTCACTAAGCAGCTTTTCTCAGGCTGAGGCATTGCATTTCATAGCTGCCAGGACACACAGCTAACAAATCCTAGTTCACAACAGAACTTAGGTTCTGTAAGGTGATGTTTACTTGCCTTCTAAAGTGCTTGTACCTCTGGGCATGTGCAATGGCAAAACTGCAGACACCAAAGTATATACCCTACAGAAAGCAGGTGTCCCCTTGGTTGTTCAAGCAGTCTGATGTTTATTTTACTTCAGTCTCACTCTTGGTCACCTATGTAGTATTTTGGTTCTCAGTCCATTACCCCCGTCCCTCAATTTATAATATGTAAAATTTAAATCAACAATCTATTCTGAACCCTCAGGAATTTAGTGAATATAGAGAGATATGGATATATAGATATACATATTTTTTTTTGCTAGTAGTCAACACCGGGTGTTAAGTCAGCAACTTGGTAGATGTAAATTATGTTTAGCTTTGCATTTTGTGACAACCATGCAGTTCTGAAATGCTTGGCAATTTATCAATATATCTGGCTGGCAATAGGAGAAGATTCAGCAGAAATCTGCTTTTTGTTATTTTTTAATTTCTGCTTGCTGGTTTGTACTTACAGATATGCACCAGATGTGTAATATATATCTAAGAATCTTCATCTGATGTGGTGCAGGTAAAAATACTTTTTACCTTCAAATAATTAAATTGTGATCAAAAGGTTAGGAGGAAAAAAGAAAAAGAACTTTGAAATTTAGCTGACCTTGACCTTTTGTATACATTTTTCTCTCAAAACCCCATTGCTTTTGCTGGGACAATATTTGGTACCTGTGACTAAACACAATTGACAGTTCAGGGTTACATACAAACAGAATTCTCAGCTACATTCTTGCTGCAAAACTGGTAATGATACATAAAACTAAAAAAGCTGACTTTGATTCCTAGACCCCATGGTGAGTTTGCAAGGCTGGTGCTTAGTGATAAAAGATTTTGTTCTTAAACTGAAAAAACATTAAAAATACAACACATAGAACCCTAAGATGACATGTTTAGCCACTTTTCAGGGATATAACAATTGAAACCTAGTTTCTCTGAGAATTTAATCTCCATTCTTAACATTCACAGACTCCAATTTTTCTTTGTTTACATTTAAATAAAGCAACCTGACATAGCTATAGCTGTTTTCATAGTCCTTGTAAGTATCTCTCTCTGTACCTTCACTGGTGATAGTTTGATTCTCTAAAACTATTTTGTTTTCTGATTAAGCTTCATTTTACAGAGCATTCTCTAATTATTTTGTCTTTACCTCACTTTCCTTCAAGCTATCCAAGCTATTTTTCCTGTCTGTCATTCTTAGGTAGGGCATTGATCTTGGCTAAAACTATTTCAAGCTGTTCTCCATTGAGGTCATATAATTAGTCACTTCTAGAAAGTAACTCTTTAGTCAGATCCTTTTGAAGAATTATTTCTAGCCTCTGTGAGAGCTGATATTACTCAATGGATCTCCAGCACAAAGAAGACAGGATTACAATCTGACAGGCTGGAATGATGTCACTGCTGTTTTCACCAAGCAGAAGCAGAGTATTGTCCTACTGGCAGCAGACCTTATTTCCCCAAAAAGACCAGTTTCTTGTGGAGTGTTTTCTCAGAATGGGGTAGCACATTTTCCTCTCCAGAACAGATAGGGAGCTCTTAAATGTTGATATTCCTTAAGGAATATTTTTACACAAGAGTCAGTGATCCTGATATTCTGCCTGTATAGTCTTTGTCGGGGTTTTTTTGTGCCTTCTTGGACAGTTTTCTGCATTTGGTGGAGGGTCCTTTGGCTTTGTTGGCACTGGGGGAGCACAGGCACTTTCCTTGTTGGCCTGCAGCGTCAGACTCCCTCGTGTTTATTCTCTCTGATGCTGCCAGTCTTGCATTCTTTGCAGGGCAGTCAATTTTCAGAAGGAGAATAATGAATGTGTGTTTCTTCTCCTTCTTTTCTCCAATCTAGCCTACTCTATAGCATGTTAATGAGGGCAAGCTCTGGGAAGTGGGAACCGAAAGATGCAATACCCCGGAGGGTCAGGAAAACCTTACACAAAGTCTCCAGCTCCCTAAGTGCTCTAATCACTAGGGCTATTCAGACTGCAACTCTCTATCACTTGGCTTGAAGTTGATGCTAAAGCTCAAATCAAGTGAGATTTCAGTCAATGTTTCTCCTAGTGCCCCAGCCACCCCTTTAATGCTAGTGGAACTTTTCTAATGCCCCTCCTAGTTGCCTCGTTTTCAAAGCCTGCTTGAAACCAGAGGTTTAGATTTCCAATGTTCCAAGAATTTGTGTCAATGCCTGAAGATTTTCTCTAAGACTAACCTCAGTATTTTGAATGATGATGCCTAAAAATTTTCTTTAAGTCTAACCTCTAGTATGTGGCTTAATATGATTCTTGCCTTGGACTACAAGAGAAAGCAAATATTAATTAATTTCTTTTTCCTCTACCACACAACACTCCATATGATTTACTGCAATTTAAAAGACATCTATATCAGCTGGTGTAGCTAGTGTTGAAGTACAGAATTTCTGTTCAGAAGTAGATTTATGTGGAGAACTTATAGATATTTGATATTAGTAAAAAGTTTAAAGGCACATACGCATGTGTTCAAAATGTGTGACTGGTTATTGGAAGCCACTATGTCACAGGTGTGAAATATTGCTGAGTTTTTGGAGTCTGCAATTCTAGTTACTTCCTGGAAAAGACCGAGACGGGACTTATGGTGGATCTTCTAGAGAAGGTAACATAAACAAATGGTGCCTGTGTACTCTGGTACTGCTCTACAATGAATGCAAGCAAAAGAGTCAAGATGAAAAATCAGCAATAAAAGAATGTGCTGATGCTAGTTTCAAAGAGGCAATTCATATGTGAAAATGATTTTTCACAGCAGCAGAGTAACTGACTACATCTACTGTGCCAGCATTAAATAGGGTGTTTCTGTGTGGATTGAACTGTTTGTTTTGCCGAAGGGAGAGGATTTTGTGCATAAGAATCATTATTAGAGCAGTCAGTGTGTTAAAAAAAAAAAGGAAAAAAAATCTAGTAAATATAGAGGCTTGTATTTCCCAGCAATTTCATGTTGACACCTACTTGCTCTCTGCATTGATTCCATCTTGTCACCTGTCTCTGCCTCTCACAAGTCCTGCTGGGTGCTGAGCCATTCTCTCACTCTTTTATTAAGTCCTCAGCAGGTATAGAAAATTATTTATTTTTTTAAGCTAATATTAATTTTTATTATTGTTGTACCCTTTGTCATTATATTTACCTTTTGATGGTCACTTCAGGTACATTTTCTGAAGTGAAGGGATTCTCAGCTTGAAATAGTAGTATGGGTTATAGGGCAGTGAACGATATCAGTAAGGACATGAAGCTGGTTGACAAATTGTTAAAGAGCCCAAAGAACCTAAAACCCAGGGAAGAACTCCAGTGAGAGGAGAGGGAGGGGGTTTCAGAGGCACGATATTGTGATCTTTTGCCTTATTTTTTTATTAAAATATTTCTGGCTTTTACTTCAAGAAGGCTTGAAAAGCGGAATATCTGCTTTTACTTTGTGTTTTTCTAGAAGCCTTTCTCCCCAAAAGAGTGCCTGCTTGAATATGGAATTACTGACTTCATCCTTCTCTTTGAAAATATGGTCATGCAATAGTGCTAAAGATGGGAATGGCTCTGTGACACCTGCTTTGTTTTTAGCATAACTTGTTACTGATTTCTTTCACACAGAAGTTACATAAAATTGTCATAAAATACAGCTTTTTCTTTAATTGTGCCTTTCCAATAGCCGGATTTCTATTTAATTATTTATTAACTTGTGTATTTGCTTTCTTTAAGTTTTTTTTCTTTTTCACGCTTAAATGACTATAACGGAATAAAATGCTATGTCTGCATGTTGCAATCAAAACTGCTATCAGAATTTCTCTGTGAAGGGAACTGTGCTTTGTATGAAGTCTGGATAGCTAATGCTCGATCATCAGCTTAAAAAAATGTTGCAGAGTCAAGTAAAACAGAAATTACTATAAACAGACTAATAAATCTCCTATTTTTAATGGGGATTTGCAGATATGAATCTTCTGGTGTCAAGCAAGGGTTTGGACGTCATCTGTTTAGAGCAAACCAAAAAAGAATTGTGTGTGAAATTTCTGACTGTTTCTGCTTCAGTGTAAGAACAGGAACCCTTACCCAGGCTAATGTATGTTTGGAAGCTACAATGTAACTCTTAAACTAGAGCAAAGCTTCATGCAGCTTGGAGTTAGACAAGCAGACTGATAAAAACGTCATTTAAATTTGCATAATGAGTGGGGAGGACTCGTGATATGGTACCAAAAAAATACTAACTGAACTTATGGAAGAGCTAATTTATAGATTAAAACAAAGATGTCTTCTAAAATAATGTAGAGTAATGAAGTGCAACATTAGTGTCTTAGAGTAGCAATGCTGTTTGTCTGCTCCTGTCTTACTCTGAACATTAAACTGATCTTTGTGCCACACAAATGCCTTCCATGCTCTGTATTATGCTTCTCTTTATCTATTTCTTACGCTATGTGATGCAGGTAGTAAGCCTGGATTCTTAAATGGTGCAAATTAGCAGAGCTGCTTGAGCCCATAGATCTTTTCAATGACTGGACTGAACAGAGAAGGAGAACCTTTTTGTCAAAGATCAATTATTTCTTAATTGCAAGTAGTACCACAAGTATATTAAAGACACTTCCTATGGGAGATGAATTATCAATTTAGCAGGGATTGGTGCCAAGGTGCCTTATCAGTTCTTGCTTATTCAGCTAATCTTGTTCCACTTGGCTGTGCCTCAGGTACCCTAAATAATCCTTCCTTATAAGTTTTAGCATCTCACTGTATTTCTGAATGCC
Source organism: Calidris pugnax (assembly GCF_001431845.1). Classification (NCBI taxonomy): domain Eukaryota; kingdom Metazoa; phylum Chordata; class Aves; order Charadriiformes; family Scolopacidae; genus Calidris; species Calidris pugnax. Next base: position 4,996,054 of record NW_015090999.1, on the reverse strand, counting down.
TATGTATTTTTGCACTTCCATAACTGTAATTGTCCCTTAGCTAAATTACACACACCCGACTTATTTTAATTTTTCCTGCAGTTTTTCACCATTTTTTCCATTTCTGCAGTTTCCCAGCACTTCCTAAATCTTTTTAGAATTAAGATCCAGATGTTACAGTTTTCTGTTTATGAGGTGACAAAATCAAATACTCCAAATGTGATCACATTATAGATTTATAATGAAGGCTGTATCTTTCCTGTATTAGAATAAAATTCTTTTGTGGATAGAACGCAAAAATTCTTTGTGCTTCCCTATCATAAAAATACAGGCAATATTTTATGTCCTTTTCATTATAAAATACATTCTAAGGAGGACCTAGCACTGAAAGAACATGGCTGCAGGAAAGAAATAGCACTGTAATCACAATCAGAAATTCTTCAATTGGCTGCATAGACTGTGCTGTCACTCTACTAAGCAAATGAGGAGTTGAATGGGAAAACATACAAAACTTAGTACATTATTTTAGTTATTATCTTCAGTAATAGTTAAACATTGTACAGTTTATCTTATAGTTTGCATTGGAAATAGTGTGGGCCTTGAGAGCCATACTATTTGTATAAAGTACTATTTGTACCTTATTGTAGATATATTATAGTAGAATCGCTTTTCGGTCAATATAACATATATGTGCAACATCTGCAACATCTTTTCTATTTTGCAACATACTTTGACTACTTCTGCCCTATCCATTCCATTGCTTTTTCCTATAAATTGGCATAACAAAACCATGTACTAGAGGTCACCAGAACCATGACCTTTGTTCCAGACTTCCGTTTTCTCCCTTCTCTGCTTCCTCTCACATCACAGGCAGTAAATATTTTAAACAAGGAGAAGCTTTAAAGGTCAGTGTTCTGCAAGTGCCCAAGGCAGGGCTGGAAAGCCCTGACACTTTGGGGTTATGACCTTGTCATAAATTCTCAGGTACAACTCTCTGCTTTAGCAGAATCTATTTGAGTTATGTCAAAAAATCTGAGATAACAGATTCATGATTAAGGTTGACTTCACAAAGTCAAAGACTTCTCTATTTATTGATTGTATTCTATTTGCACATTATTAAAACCAAGGTTTAGCTGCTGGCTGACAGCCCCGGTACTGAAGGGTAAAACAGAAAATGAATGCTGATTTAATGAAAACATTAACACCTCAATGGTGTATGAAAGATTCTGACCTATAACGTGACCTTCTAATACCAAAAAAGAGGTATAACATGGAATAAGAAGCAGTGGATAAGAATCAATGAAACAAAAGTTTGAAGAAATACATCACAGCCTATGGTAAAAATAATTTTTACTTTTCTGACATTTGTCATGATGTCTCATTTTGACATTCTGACTTTTCCTAGATGAAAATCCATAGAATATTAACATTTGCTGTTTTTTTCTTCAGTACAAAATGCCAAAATTATATACTGCTTTTTTACCGTAAAATCACTCTTTAGAAACATTTCATTTGCTTTTCAACAACATTTCCAAATCTAAATCCAGTCTAAAGATGTTTGAATCAGAAGATATACTTAACAGCTCCACTTTCTTATTGTTTCTGGCTTAGTGTCTGAGCAAAGTGCCCATGGCAAACCCAGCGTAATCAATAATGATTCAAGGTCTTCAATTTTTGTCGCCTGGATTAGCTCCCTTGTCAGCATCTGCTCTGAGTTAATTCTTAAAACAAATCTGAATGTGAGTCTACTTATGTCACAATTTTCTAGCTTTGTTTCACTGTCCTGAATATGTACCAAATATGTAGCAAGGAAGTTTTATCTGACTTCTCTGAGTATCCCAGATAAACATAGTCCTTACTTAGTTTTCTAGTTTCAGTCGTTTTCTTAGTTACTCAACGCAAGAACAACTCTAAAACTCTCTTACATAAGAAGAAAGAGTGGCTGTAATCATATTTTTTACTGGTATATTCATTTATCACTTTAAAATGATACCATTTTTTCTGTGTCTAAGTCTAGAGGATAGCTAATGTTCCTTGTGACAATAGTTATTCAATATTTTATATCTTCGTTAGGATTAGTTTCCAACATACACTTTTTCTATCTGGTATTATCTGCATTCTTCCCTCTGGGATGTTTGGCTTGACTTTAGACCATGTTTTGCTGTGAAAAGCAGACTTTTTAATCTCACTAACCTATCTACTACTCTTTAGCATAACTTTCAGAACAGTCATCTGCAAATTTCACCAGTGATTGGTTTTGTTATGAATCAACAACGTTAAACTTTGGAGGCAGACAAAGAATTGCAGATTGTGTGACATCATCTACTGAAAGAAGATAGTATGCTTATTTATATCTATATAAAAGCTGATGCATAATGCATCCTGCATATGTTCTGTGATAAACTCACTCATTTAATATCAAATCATTAATCTAAATAGGTTTTTTATACTTAAACTCCTACTGTTAACTGTTTGAATAAATACACCATTCAATTGTTTCTACCAAAAAAAGTTAAGACTTGGTAGAAAGAAATACTGAAGACAGAGAAAACCAAGTCTTGTATCATCTCTGCTGTTATTTTGGGATCAGTGTCAGAACTGTAATGGCCTAACTAACCTCATTTATGAGTTTTTAACAACCTAACTCACCCTATTCATGCTTTTTTAGATATTGGCACCACACTGATTTTCTCCCAGGCAACTGTAATTTCATCAGTTCCAGACACATAGTGAAGATTGACCTTTATCTTTTAAAGCTTCCAGCAGCTAGCTCTTTTTAAATTGTCTAAAGCCCATTATCTATATCTGATAACATTAAGATTCTAACATTAATACATGCCCTTTATTGGCCTCTTAATTATGATGAAGTGGGAAATTTTTTTATCACGTGATATGAAGGTTACCTGTCTTTTTCCTTTTAAGCAGCCAATACAATATTAATATGGATATTAATGTTAATGTGGATATGTATGTGGATATATAAATATAGTATATATGTACAATTAAATGTACATCCTGATATTTTTATCCATGTCTTTGTTACTCCTCAATTCCTTTTGTATGCTTCCTCCCTGCATTTTCACTTCCCTTATTAATTTTCTGAAATTATTTCTAGCAATGAATCAAAATGATCAATTTCTTTTTTTAATTTGCTATATGCGTTTGTAAGTATCTGTGTATGTGCATGTATATGTATGTGTGCTATTTTATGCATAAAGATAAATAACATATTTTTATATATTTACACTTAACGTGTACTTAATGTTATCACATATACAATAGTAGCATACTTATCAGTCCTTCAAAATGTTTGCAGTGGTACCTAAGGTATGATTAAACAGAAACACTCCCCCAACATCTTTTTAATTATGAGTTTCTTATGACATTTATCTTATCTTCTTTGATCAGTGTTTCTTTTCTCACGATGCTTCTCAAGATACAGATTTCACGGGTTCTGAATGCACTCTTTTAATTTAAAACATTGTTTTCTATTTGTATCTATTCTTTCAAATCTCTGTAAGTGTTAGTAGCATGAGAGTGGAAGCTGTCAAAAATATTTGTTTACGTATTATGAAGGATTAAAGAGTCTGGTCTTACTAGTCTTTTGCATGATTTTACAGTTTGTGAGGTACACTTTGCACTTTTTCTTAGGTTGCTAATCTGCAAACAATCAAGATCATTTTTCAGTTGTCAGTGACTCAGAGAAAGATAATGTATTTTTCATATATATTATCATTTTCTCTTGTTCACTTAATCTTCTTAATAGTTTAGAATCTTTTTTTCATTAATATTTGAGCCACAATTTTCTTTCTGCACCGAGTGATACTGCTAGATATCTATTCTTAAAAACCCAGGGATCATGGTGTATAAGCAACTAATTTTTTTTCTTTTCTTTGTTGCTTGTTCTTGTGCCTTGATTTCTTTAGTTCTAAATGTGTTTTCATTTGTTCATTCCTTCTTCCATTCTCCTCTTTTGTTGAGGAATTCCTGTGTATGAATGGATATTCAGCAGACGGAAACATCAGAGCTGCTGCAGGATAAAACATGATCAACATAGAAGTCATCTTTGGTGAATTACATGCTAATAAGCAAACACCACGTGAGCAGAAAAAAGCTCCCTTATGAGGAAAAGGTGACTGTCCTGTATGTGTGTTTGCCAAAAAAGTATGTCAATGCTAGAACAAGGATTACCAACCTCTGCTATCTCCTCCCCAGTGATGTTGAGGAAGTCATCCACTTCAGGTTCTATCAGAAGTTTGCCAAGAGGCTGAGACTGCCTTTGTGAACAAAGAGGGATGAGAGAGCTCTGATCAGTGTTGGATTGGGTTGGCTGAAGAGAAGAGGGACTTGAATGCACCAAAGTGGTCTATCTGGGCTTGACTGGGGTCTGTGGGTGCAGCTACTTACTGAAGGTTCCACCAACAGTCCCAGGGACTCATCCAGGCTGCCTGCCAGCTGGAAAAGAACAGAGGCCAGGCATTGCTGCAGGATTTGTTTTGCTGTGCACAACAAATCAAAGCTGCAAGGCACCATGTAAATCAGGAGCGTAAGCTCTGTGAGGATGCTTTCTGCAGACCAGCAAAGCATCCAGGATTAGTATAAATTTGACTGGGTATCTGCGTGACTGAGTAAGTGTTTTTCACAGACTTCACACAGTTGTGCTTTGCACTTCAAACAACAGCTCTCAATAAAACCAAGTGGCAAGTTGCTTTTATCTCGCTAGTCACTTCCTCAAATAAAAAAAATTGACTGAACTTTTTGTCATGGTTGTTTTCAAATTAAGTAAAGGACATCTTAAGAATTTCTGATTTTCTACTCAGATTATAAAGTAAGTCTGGAATAATTACATAAGAATTAAATTACATGTACATAGTAAATTGCAATTAAGCTGACCCTGTCTATATCCTTAAACACCATAAAAGGATACAGGAGATTGAGTGGGAGCAATTCTCCCCCTCTATCATGTTTCTGCCTAAGGCAGTGAAACAGAATTCAAGTTTAACTTTATTTTTCTTTTTCGTACTTAAAGACTGATTTAAAGAACTACACATCTTACCTCTTTTACCAGAAATGGATGCCTAAAGCTATTTGTTCTCCAAAGCACTGAACACATGCATAAAAGTGTTTTGCACCATGAACACTGCTATACAGTGGTCTAGGGGGTTAAAAGCTGACACAAAATGCAAAGTTCAAAGACCTCATATAGACAACATTCCTATGATTCCAATCATAATTGCTGCCAGAAATAGTATTACCTAGATGCTATATAGCATGATGGGCAGAATACAGAGAAAGAGTCTGAGTGGTCAGGAACGAGTGGGCAAGTGAAAGCCCAGGCAGAACTAAATCTAGCCAAGAACATCAAAGATAATAAGAAAAAATTCTACAGATATGTCAGGGACAAAGGCAAGACAAGGGAAGTTATGGGCCATCCCCAGAAGGAAACGGGAGACCTGGCCACCCAGGATATGGATAAGGCTGAGCTACTGAACAACTTCTTTGCCTCAGTCTTCACGGCAAGGGCTCAAACCACACTGATGAGCTTTAAGGTCCCTTCCAACCCATACCATTCTATGATTCTATGATTCTAAGATTAACCACCAGTCTACAGAAGGAATTAAGGCCAGATGAACAACAGCTAGCATGTAACTCTCTCCTATTTCAGTTATTAAGCTGCAGCCTGATTTGAGATTATGGTCCCCACAGGTATCATGGTGCACCTTTGTATTACAGTTTTTGTTCATATCAGAGCATAATGTGAAGGGGTCTCAGAACACAAAACCAGAATTTCATTTGGATTAAAATGAGCTGGAAAGTTTTCCTTAGAGTGTATTTAACGAACACTGGTTGCAAATGGACATTCAATGGTCTATAGCATCAGACTGACTTCTGTGAATTAAAAAAAAGAAAAAGAAAAAGAAAAAAAAAGTATGAGATGAAATTTTTACACTATGTCAAGTAAGATTTTTAGCATCAATTCCCTGCTACAGATCCATTTGTTTTAGTCCCCAAAATATATTGACATAGTCATAGACATAAAGTACCCTGTTTCTCATATGTGTAACATAACTTCCCTGCATATATGCCTGTCCCCACCTCTTGTGCACAAGGCAGATTGTTGTTGATGACTTCTAAACTAGTATATATGTCCAGGGCCCTTTTAAATAAAGCCTGAGATACCCTTTAATGTAAGACCTGAGATGATGATGTCCCTAAAATCTTTCTTCTGAGAGATTATATTCCCTGGATTGGAGTAAAACCGAAGGATACTGCTAACAGTAATCTTTCCTATCCTTAGCTAGGAATATGGGAAAAATCATTAGATCATATACGTACTCCTGACAATTTAATCACAGCCTGCATGTGGTGATTATATGTATTTCTTCTCTGTCTTCCTCCTGATTACAATATCCTGAACAAGAGTTACTGACGGGTAAGTAATTGTTCTTTTCATAAATTCAACATACCCTTCAACAGAAGGGTAACTGCATACTTGACTGTTGATTTCCTGTTTACTCTTCTTCATGGTCTGCCTGGCAAGGTTAATTACAGGAAGTCAAAGAAAAGCTTTTTGGCTTTTTTTACACAAATGAAGACAAAATGTACACATGGTTCTCGTATTACAACCATTGGACACATTTGACCCTTTGCCTCATTTACTATATGATGAAATGAATAGCCAAGGGCAGCAAAAGCAGAATCTGTACCTGAAACTACCAGAAGAACTAACACTTCTATGATCTACTAAATTAAAACCACAGATCTCATTACTGACATTTGCCTCACACATCCAAATTCCTCTTCTTTAGCCAATAGTAGATTCCTATGAAAGGAAGGGTACGCCTTATACGGAGTTCCCATGTAAGTGTTAAGCAATTCAGATTCATGCTGGGAAATTTTATATTTGGCAAAATCTGTTACAATTGTCACTTTAACCACTGATATTGGTTGCTAAAGAAATTATTACATTAGTAATATCAAATTTAATTCTCTATTGCTATCTTTCTCTTAAGACTTCTATAAAGCACTCTTCTTCAGGATGAACATATTTATTTCTATGATTCAAATGTAATGATGTTAGTGGAAAAGATATAAAAGAAATGCGACTTAAAACACATAAGAAGAGTATGTCATAGATTCTTCTAAACCACCTACAATTTTCCAGCCAGGAGTAAAATTGCATCCAATGTGACTTTGAAGACGGATAAGAGTTCTGAATTTCTAAAAACGCTTCTGTGCTGTAAACTTTAAGACAGAGTAAAATTATGTAAATTTTAAGACAGAGTAAAAATATGCATATTTTGAAAAGAAACAGCAAAAATAGGCTAACTCAATGGTCTTAATTTTCTGTAATTCTTGTTTTTAAGAGTGACATTTTAAGGTGCAAATCATCTCCACCCCTATCTTCAGAAGGGTACATGATATATGCAGGAAAGTAACGGAAGATTGGTGAGGAGGACTGTAAACACGCTCAAGTGACTTGCATGTGGGGTGATATCACACTAATTGTTGCTTAGTTTTGTGTGCTCAACAAGTAGAACATCTGCACTTAGATAACATGGGCCTGGGATGGACTCAGGGGCACCTTATCGAACACGCCTGAGATTCCTGCCCTGCTGTTGAAGAGATCAAAACACAGCAGAAAACTCTGCCTGCCAGAATCCTTGAAATACAGGCCCAAGCAGCAAGTGGGAGCTCTCTCTGCTAACAAGGACTCTTTTCTTAATAAGGACTCTCGCTCCATGGTGCCTGCATCCCCTGCTTGCCTGCCTCTGCTCGCTGCTTCAGAGGTCCCCCGATCCATGAGGTATTGAGATTAAATTTGTACTTTGCCCTTAATCCATGGTTTTGTGGTTGTTCCTGCGTCCTTCCTGCATCGGCTCACACAGTATATTATTTTTTCTGTTCTCATCAAATCTGAGTTTATGAAACTCCCATAAGGCCTGATCCTCAGTGTTTTAGGTTGCTTCTTTTGCAAGTAGCCTTCTTGAAAACTGACTTTAAAACTTTTGTTTTGATGAAATTTCTGGTTTTGGACCGGCTGGAGAGGGTCCAGAGAAGAGTCACAAAGATGATCAAAGGGCTGGGAAGCCTGTCATATGAGGAAAGGTTGACAGAATTGGGTTTGTTCAGCTTTGAGAAAAAAAGGCATAACGGATACCTTATAGGGTGGCTACAAAGAAGATGGAGACTCCCTTTTAAAAAGGAGTCACAGGGAAAAAACAAGGGGTAATGGGTACAAGTTACTCCTGAGGAGATTCTGATTGGACACAAGAGGAAATTTTTTCACAATAAGAACAATTGACCATTGGAATAATCTCCCCAGGGAATTGGTGGATTCCCTAACATAAGATTCCCCCAACCCTGGACAGGGTGCTGGGCCACCTTGTCTAGACTCTGCTTTTGCCAAGGACAGTTGGACCAGATGATCCTTGAGGTCCCTTCCAACATGGTATTAATTGGTTTTATGATTTGGTAAACAGAACTAATTGATTTTTTTGTTTTTTTGAGATGAACAGAGAAGAAGCTTACAAATATTTTTATGCAACATGATAATATAAGCGACAGATGTGACAGGCTCCTAATTTAAGATCTTCTTTTTGGTTAAGTCAAATAGAAACTCTGCAGTCAGAATCAGGGATCTCTGAGTCTCCTCAGTAAGAAGCACAGTGCCTAGCTGGCCTGTGTTGGCCATTGGACCCATGCTGGAAAGTTTGAATGACAGCTGGGATTAAATCAGATATTCAGCCTTTGCATATCTAACTTGCATAGTATTTCAGTTACCATTTTTGTGTATTATACATGTAAGTACTGACTGAACAAGGAAGTCACTAGATGCAAAAGGCGAAATTTGTGTGACTAAATGGTCTCTGCTTCTGAGACAATTCCCCCACCTCATTGCATAATCAGTGGAATAAAGAGTTTCATCTCTCTTCACTGAATGTAAAAGGAGCTAAAAGGATCCACCCAGATATAGGAAGGTTTTATTGTACCCAAAGAAAATAAGAAAACAATCCTCTCAGAAACTTTTTTTCTTCCTCTTTTCTGAAGCAAAGAAAACTGTAATCCTTGTACTTAATGGATGGGATATGCATATTTAAAGGTCACAGAGTCTTAATCTGATGTGACCACCTGCACATCATAGGCTACCAAGTTTCATTCATAATTCTTGAATTCAGTGACTTGTTTGCCTACTGCAAGCCTTCCAGAAATAAAAAGTAATATTGAAATGAAGGTTTCAAAGGATAGAGAATCTTGTTCTCAGCTCCCCCCAAGAACCAACAGCTAAAAAATGAAACTAATCTGATTTAGATGATGCAGTCCTGAGTAATGTGCTCTAGGAAATCCTGCTTTTGCAGGGGAGTTGGACTAGATGATCTCTAGAGGTCCCTTCCAACTCTGACAATTCTGTGATTCCGTGAAAAGATACACATTTTAAATGACAGACAGTAAGTATTGGAACAAAAGAACAAAAAAGACATTGTACTTTAATATTACTTTTGCTTTGTTTGGGAATATTACAATAGTTTTTGAGTACCATGACTTTGAGCAAAACATGAATCATACAAGACAAGGGTTCCTAAACTGTTATGCATAACTTCAATGGCATGTAAGACACAGATTTGCACAGAGCTCCTTCTGCTGCCATCCCCACTTACAACACAGGGCTTGAATCAGTTGTGGCTGCTGCTTTATACCATCTTTGAGGCCATCATTAATCTCCAACTTCTAAAAGACACTTGAGAGAACAAAATGCTTGTAAATGAGTAAGACATACTCACTCATTTATCATGATATATAGTGTCAAGGGACAGGGTTTTTTGTATTCAGTTTAGTTCTGTATTTCGAGATTGGGAATCTTACGTGTAAGATTTCCTTTAATGAAAAATATTACTTCAATGCAAAAGTTATATCCAATGTCAAAGGTCTAGTGAAGCCAAATTCTAGCCAAGATGGGGTAGGCATATAAGAAAGTAAACTCATTTTCACCTGCTGAAAGTTAAATCTTGTCAAATGTTGTTTTCTGTTTTAAATGTGCTTGATAACCTAAGTTGACCAGAAGTATTCATGCAACGCAATGGGAACACCATGGGAAACATGCCAAAGCTTTTTTTTTTTCTGTGGAATCATTGTTATGAAGCAGCTTTCCAACTGCAAACAACTCTCTAGTGGTTCATTGGACAGGAACTAGAACAGCCTGGATGATTTTAATTCTGCCCTTCCACCAGAGGCAGTTTGACAAGGAGAAAGGGTGCTGAACTTTGGGCTCTGGTGTTAATAGCTGCCATATCAGATGTCTTGAAAGAGACTATCTTCACACCTGGAGAGAGGAGATAGAGATTCTCCCTTTTCATCTGTCACTAGTGCATCTATCTCTTGGCTGTAAAGAAGTCCCTGCCTCCAGGACTAGAAAGTTTATGCAGAATTTTCTGGGAATAATCAACCTTAAAGACTGATTTGAAGTTTAAATATGGGCGACACGGGGTCTAATTGAGTTGAGAAGTGTGAACCTTGTGATTACAGAGGTCTTTCAGAAGGACTCAAGTCTGGGCCTGCTTGCTTGAACCCACATCTTTCCGTCCCCGAAAAAACATCAGAAAAGCTAAAGAAAGGACTTCAGAATCACCAACTGTGTACTTTTTAATGTTAAACTAGTGCATTCAGAAAAAAAGAAAAAACAACTAAAAAGTTGGATTCTGGTTAGTAATGAGGACACTGTTTTGTGCATTCCCTTTTCCAGTTCTGTGACACATTTAATTTAATAAGTGTTAAATCAAAAGTGTAAAATAATGCCTTTAGGAGGGACCCCTGACCTCAGCTGTTTCACTTAATAGATTCTTCTGGTTTTAGTGACCTAAATAACAATTATAGTTCATTTCAAGACCTCAGTATTTTCTGTTATGTAAGACATTCACTTCTCTTTAGAAGTAGTGAAGTTACAGCAGATTAACATTTGCCCAGTAATGCATCCAGACCTCTTCACAAAGGAAAATCCTATTCCCCAAACTTCTGAAGTTGAAAGAGTTATGCTATTTATGATAAAACTTTAATAGCCTATTTTAACCATCATCTTAAACATTGGATTGTCCAAGTCATTAGGAATTTTGACATTATTTTGATAAGAGAGGAGATAAATTGTAAAAACAGACTGTTTCCTTCCCTTTCATCTTTCTTTTCCACTGCAGTGATTTTATGAGATTTTTTTCCAAATGCTCATTCTTTTTTGTTTTGATGTGTTTTACATGTTTACACAAGTACATAAACTCTCCTGAGACAGTGTAAAAGCAATTAGAGCAGTAAACTTAAACTATAACTGTCTTGATGGCTTCATATCCACCAATCAAAATAAATCATCCAAAATAAATTAATAGTACACAGAAACAAGTACTGTTCCACATAAATCACTATCAGGGATTCTATTTTACAGTCTTTACTTATGTCCTTTGCTATTTTATAGTCAGCCTGATTTTAGATTACATGTGCAAGTACTTTTCAGTCTTAGTTAAGATTGTCAAATATGTTGATTAGCATTGTGCCAACGTGGGCAGTGCTGCCTGGAGACTAAATATAATTGATACTTAAATAAGCAATCAGTCCACAAGTTGCACTGGAAATAAATTAATAGTACACAGAAACAAGTACTGTTCCACATAAATCACTATCAGGGATTCTATTTTACAGTCTTTACTTATGTCCTTTGCTATTTTATAGTCAGCCTGATTTTAGATTACATGTGCAAGTACTTTTCAGTCTTAGTTAAGATTGTCAAATATGTTGATTAGCATTGTGCCAACGTGGGCAGTGCTGCCTGGAGACTAAATAAAAAGTGATCATATAAAAAAAAAAAAAAAAAAAAAAAATGCCCTCCTCCCTCCTAAAACTCAGAAAATTTAACAAAATCTAAAAAAAATCTCCCAAAGCAACAACAACAAAACCTGACCCCATCCAACCTCAAAAACAGAAGTTAAATACAAAATAGAGCCACTGGAAATTCATTTCAGATGTGAAAGGAAAGCTTAAAAATGTAGTTGTACTTAATTGAATATATACGCACAAATATCTGGAACAGAATTTTTAAAAACTGGATGTTTCCCAAAAAGGATCATTTTAAAATGACACACAGCACAATATGTGTTAGGACTATTCCTATATATATAAAATTAGCTCATTGAAATTTCTACTGATTTTAAAGGGAAGGCTCATATTTGTGTACCATTATGTGTATTTCACTCCTCCCTGAACCCAGGTCTATTTTTCTATACAGTTATTTCAACTAAAAAGCATTGTATTCTGCCACCTTTTTCAGTATCTTTTCAGGTTTTGTGTTCTCTAAGTAAAGTCTGGATATAACTTTTTTTATTAACAGAGAAGTAAAGTACTTGTTTTCCAGTTTTTTCTCTTAAATGAAGTTTGCATAATGTCCAGCTGCCTAGTAAAAAGGAAAAAGAAATTGCCAAATGCAAATCTGCATCATCCTAAGAGCTTATGTTATGTCCAAATGCAAATCTGTGTTTATAGAAGGTACAACACGTTGCTGAAATTTTTGCATGGCATTTGTATGTAAGATGGAGGAATAATGATTAATAATCATTAGTTTTGCACACTTATAATTAACGTTAGGGAATATAATATCTATTACTTCAAGGCTAGCATGCCAATAGTTGTAGTTTGTCATTCACCTAAGTAAACAATGGTCCCCTCTAAGTAGGAAAATAAAAGTCATGATAATACCACAACAACTTTCTGTGCTTCTAAATCTGCTGCCTCTTTCTGCTGGAATTTTTCAAATGCATCAAAGTTTACCGTTTCAGAAGTACTAAGTGTTTAACAGATTAGTGAAACTAGAAACTACTGTTGATGCATATGGCAGGAATTCTGTATTGCAATGGAACCGATTGAGACTGAAGGCCTGCAACTGAACTGAACCAAGCTGGACTTTCAGCAAGCATGTGCTTGACATCCATGTGTATTATACCTACATCAAAAGGCCACTGAAAGTTAGAGTATCTCCAAACATGACAAGAATGCATGATACATAAAAACTGCTGTGTATATATAAAATAAACAAAAGTATTTTGTAACCAATTAGCAAATTTGTAATGCTATGCGTGACAGTGTATTTTTTCACAGAGAAATATAGCAAAATCCAGCTTTAGCTCATGGAGAAGTAATCCTTTGATACTGTCAGATTTGGAGACTAGAAAGGACAATGGCTGCTGGCTGATGGAAAACACATCCCTTACAAACAGCTGTACAGAACACATCCTGCATAAAAAGCCCTAGAGAAAAAAACACAATCTAAACAGGATTTTGGAGTTTATACAAAATATGCATGCCATCTTGCCTTTTGGGGGAGGAAAAGGAGTAGGTAATAGCACTTTAAGGAGTGCTCAATTTCTTTCATAAAATAGTGCTATGTGTTTTAAATCTATAAGATACAACTGGAGATGAAAAAGGATTTATGTGTCTTCATTTCCTCCTTTTCTTTTCTTTTGTGTCTGTAGTTTGCTTGTTTTGGAGGAAGTCTGTTCTTTTAGAAATCACCCAAGGAAGACAAGGCTAATTTTCTCAATTGCTATATAGCTGGTAGGCAGATAACAATGCTTAACCAGCAGTTTAAAAAAAAAAGAAAAAAAATTAGAGTTTGAGTTATCTGCTAGGCTTGAAAGTCTGTGTGGGCTATGGAGTAAACTGATGAAATAGGCAGAGCAGAATGTTCTTTGATTGAGAATTGGTTTATGAAAAAGTGCTTGCCATATGATTTAGTTCAAAGGAAAAGAAATAAAATATTTCATGCATCTCTCAAATTGAAGTGTCATGTTTGAATAAGCTAGACTCCTCCATTGTCTTGAACAATGCCATAGAGTACCAACAGCTGAGCTCTGTGGTAAAAGAATGTATGGTCTAGTCTGACATTTGACTATTCAGCTGGTAAAATAAAATGAAGAAATCCTGCATGGTCAGGAAACATACCTTAACTAATGTCTTCCAGATATCTTACTTCCCCATTTTTTCTAGTATTAGTTTATAAGAATTCGAAAAATTCATAATTTTGCTTTACACTTCCATACCAGGTTAGATCAGAAGCTTTGGAAAGCTCTTGTACACTTCCAATTAGGGCAAACCCAATGCAGAAAACTGTAAAGATAGATGTTCTGATGTCAAAAATATTACCCTATTGTTTTGATTTGATTATAAAAATTACCTGAGCAAAGTCACGATCAAATGGCTTACGCTGACAAACACTACTTTCTAGCCCAGCAAGACAGAACCTATTGAGTTACTAGAGTACAGCTAAGACAGATTAAGCTACTGTCATGCTTATTGTTCATACTTAGTCTTCTGCTCAATGTGGGTATCTTAGGTTAATATACTTCTTTTATAAATGAGACTGGCTCAAAATTTCGTCACTGTCAATTACAGCTTTACAGTAGATGTCTTAATACATGATAGCACAACTGCTCTCTATCATAAACCTTTACTTTAAAACTAACCGTGCAAGAGTGAGACAGAGAAGGATCTTCATTTCCAGGCACCAGTCCTCTGCTTTGGAAATTCCTTCAACAGGATGTTATTGGTGTGGGAAACAAACAATTGCTCTAGTATTAACAACATAAACCAACTAACTCTGATGTAAACTGAGGAAAGCATAAGAAGAATCTGGTCGTGCAGGAACAAACAAGAAACAAAACATTTTAGCTGCCCTTGACTATTGCTCTGTTTTAAGTTGAAATGTCCCAGTTTGACATGGAAAGCCTGCTAAGTCTGTGACTAATTTGGATATTTATTTTGCCCTTTTGTAATTGAATAATGTTCACTTCTAGGAGACCTTTTCATTCTAATTTAAACATTACATTCTCTGTGAATAAATATTTATTCATCGCATATGGTCTTTTCATTACATGCAGACTGTTTAGTTTTCAGCCTGAAAAAGGTCAGTTCATCAAAGAATTCAGGTATCATAATGAAACAAAAATAACCGTTTGTATAATTATAATGGCAGCAAATGGTCCAGGCTAACAGTACAACTAATTTAATTTATTTCCTTTTAAATTTGCATTCTAATAAAAGCAAATGAAGGAAATACATGGAGGCAGGCAGCCCTTCTCTTACCCAAAAATTCACAGAGAATCAAAAATAATTTTACTTAAAGTTTTAAAGTACAATAAAATTATTAAAGAAAGATGCGGTACAGATACAGCTTGAGATTCTTGCTAGAAATACATTTCATTAAGTCAATGTGACTGCAAATACTGTGACTACCTTGCGGAGCCAGTTTTATAAATTATCTGAATGCTAATGTATGGTTCCATCAACCATACCAAACCAAAGATATAACTTAAATATCAAATCCTGCTCAATGATCAGATGTCTATTTGTTGCAACCTGGGGAAATTTAGGAAATTTAAGCCAAATAAATGAATTCTAACAGTGCATTATAGGTGTTTTTATTATAACTTCTGTTGAACTAAAAGGAAGTAATCAGTCAATGCAAATGAGTACTAGAATGTAGAAAGATTGTTACTACAAACTTCCCTGCTTTCTCTCCAAAACCTGAATACTGTACAGAAATAGAAACAGAGAACTAGCATGTTATATAGATGGGGGTTTTTTGGGAAGGTAACCATCTTTATGAGAAAACACGTGTATTCAAACGAGATACTTTTTTTCCCTTTTGCAGATGTATGATGTTTAAAACAAACAAACAAAAAAGTGCCATCGTTTGACAGTTGTGCTCCTGTAGCTGCAATTGTTTAGAAAGAAAAATATTGGGATAGCTTCTATGACCAGGAAAATAAAAACCACTAGAAGTCCCTTGGCTACAGGTCTTCTAGGCAGCATTGTTTTGTAGTCCATTGCAAATTTTTCACCCTCAGCTGCTGTTAACCTTCATTATTCCACAAGAATCAGTTATATCTCTTTCTCTTCAGCCAGTGTGTAGTTTCAAAAGACAATAGCTTTCTTTCAAAGTCAGCTTGGAGTAGTCATGACATTTATTCCCTTTGATCATAGCTCACCTGCACAACAGCTTGAGCAGCAGCTGCAAACTGGCTCACTGCAATTACCTGCATTGGGAATAAGACACCATTTTGACCCTTACAATTTCACTCAGCTACATCTGTGGACAGCACAAACAGGGACAAGATGGGGAACTCATAAACTGTGTTTCCTAAAAAAAACTAGGATCATGAAATTACATCTTTTACTTACCGGCTTTATCTTTTACTTCTCCTTTGCTAACCTGTCAGTCAATTCAAAACGCTACCTACCCTTTTCTGACAAACTGATCAGTTAACATAATGAACTGAATTTCATGGCAACTGTTCCCAGCATTTATATAGTATCAAGTTTAGTTCTTCCTTTTCAGACTTGAAGAACGTTTGAAAAAACATGCCTGCTTCATTTATTCCCAAGTGTATCAGTGGGACAAATAAAAGATATCGGCTACCTTCCAATTTTGGCAGCATGCCGTGGGAGCAGGTAATAATGTAAATTAATAAAACTCTGAAATGAATATAGAATCATAGAATGGTTTGGGTTGGAAGGGACCTCAAAGATCATCTAGTTCCAAGCCCCCTGCCATGGGCCTGGACACCTCTACTAGAGCAGGCTGCTCAAAGCCCCATCCAGCCTGGCCTTGAACACTTCCAGGGATGGGGCATCCACAACTTCCCTGGGCAACCTGTTCCAGTGCTTCACCACCCTCACAGTAAAGAATTTCTTTCTAGTATTTAATCTAAATCTCCCCTCTTCCAATTTAAAACCATTACCCCTTGTCCTGTCACCACACTTCCTGACAAAGAGTTCCTCTCCAGCTCTCCTACAAGCTCCCTTCAGATATTGAAGGGACGCTATAAGGTCTCCCCGGAGCCTTCTCTTCTCCAGGCTGAACAACCCCAGCTCTCTCAGCTGTCCTCACAGGAGAGGTGCTCCATCCCTCTGATCATCTTCATGGCCATCCACTGGAGGCATTCCAACAGGTCCATGTCCTTCCTGTGTTGAGGACTCCAAAGCTGGACACAGTACTCCAGGTGGGGTCTCACAAGCGCAGAGCAGAGGGGCAGAATCACCTCCCATGACCTGCTGGCCACGCTTCTCTTGAAGCAGCCCAGGATGCGGTTGGTCTTCTGTGCAGTTGCCGGCTCATGTTAAGCTTCTCAACCACCAACATCCCCAAGTCCTTCTCCTCAGGGCTGCTTTCTAGCCATCCTCCGCCCAATCAGTATTTGTGCCTGGGATTGCCACGTCCCAGGTGCAGGACCCTGCACTTGCCTTGCTTAAACTTCATGCGGTTTGCACAAGCCCACCTCTCAAGCCTGTCCAGGTCCCTCTGGATGGCATCCCTTCCCTCCAACGTGTTGACCGCACCTCTGAGTTTGGTGTCATCGGCAAACTTGCTGAGGGTGCACTCTATCCCACTGTCCATGTCTCCAACAAAGATGTTGAACAGCACTGGTCCCAGTACAGACCCCTGAGGAACACCACTCGTCACTGGCCACCAATTGGACATTGAGCCATTGACCACAACCCTTTGAGTGAGGACAGCCAGCCAGCTCCTTATCCACCGAGTGGTCCATCCATCGAATCCATTAGTTTCCAATTTTGAGACCAGGATGTGGTGCGGGACAGTGTCGAATGCTTTGCACAAGTCCAGGTGGGCGGCATCTGTTGCTCTGCCCTTGTCCACCAAGTGTGTGGCAGTATCATAAAAGGCCACCAAGTTTGTCAGGCATGACATGTTGGCTGTCTCCAATCACCTCCTTATTTCCCATGTGCCTTAGCAGAGATTCCAGGAGGATCTGCTCCATAATCTTGCCAGGCACAGAGGTGAGACTGACTGGCTGTAGTTCCCTGGGTCTTCTTTTTTTCCTTTTTTGAATATCAGGGTTATGTTCCCCTTTTTCCAGTCTGCAGGAACTTCGCCAGACTGCCACGATTTCTCAAATATGATGGAAAGCGGCTTAGCAACTTCATCCGCCAGCTCCCTCAGGACCCGTGGATGGATTTCATCAGGTCCCATGGACTTATGCACCTTCAGGTTCCTTAAGAGGTCTCCAACCTGATCTTCTCGTACTGTTCTTCATTTGCAGAGCCCCTGTTTTGCCTTCCATGACTTGGGCAGTGTTGTTTGAGCCCTTGCCGGTGAAGACTGAGGCAAAGAAGTTGTTCAGTAGCTCAGCCTTATCCATATCCTGGGTGGCCAGGTCTCCCATTTCCTTCTGGAGAGGGCCCACAACTCATGCGCACATCTCTAACTCCTCATCCTTCTTCCCCATGCTGCACGCATTTGTGTAAAGGCACTTCAGCTTGGCGCTCTGTGGGTCTGACTTACTGGCTAGAATGGCTCTATTTCCTCTGTGTTGCTCCTCAGGTGGCCTTCCTTCATGGTGTTTTTTCTGTGATTCCCAGATTCTCCCATTTCCTTCTGGAGAGGGCCCACAACTCATGCGCACATCTCTAACTCCTCATCCTTCTTCCCCATGCTGCACGCATTTGTGTAAAGGCACTTCAGCTTGGCGCTCTGTGGGTCTGACTTACTGGCTAGAATGGCTCTATTTCCTCTGTGTTGCTCCTC
Organism: Calidris pugnax; assembly: GCF_001431845.1. Lineage (NCBI taxonomy): Eukaryota > Metazoa > Chordata > Aves > Charadriiformes > Scolopacidae > Calidris > Calidris pugnax. The sequence continues at coordinate 4,977,498 of NW_015090999.1, read as the reverse complement.
AGGTGGCCTTCCTTCATGGTGTTTTTTCTGTGATTCCCAGATTCCCTTTTGCCTCAGGAGCCTCAAGGACAGGCCTGATGTTACCACCCGCCTCCACCTTCACATCTAGTTTAAAGACCTGTCAATCAACCCCGCCATCTCTTGGGCCAGAACTGTCTTCCCCTTTTGAGAGAGGCATCTTCCATTTCCTGTTAACAAGCCCGGTGCCATATGGACCAACCCACTATCAAAGTACCCAAAATTGTGGTGGTGACACCAGCCACGGAGCCATCTATTGACTGATTTTATCCATCTGCTCCTCTCAGCGTCATTGACTGTCACTAGAGGGAATGACAAAAAAATCACCCGCATCCCAGAATTCTTTACTAAACCTCCCAACTCCCTGAAGTCTCTCTTTATAGCTCTTGAGCTGTCTCCTTCACACCTACATGGAACATCAGTAGTGGATAATAATCTGAGGACTGTACTAAACCAGGAAGTTTCCTGGTGACATCCTTCATCAGGCTCCAGGAAGGCAGCAGACTTCCCTCTGAGGAGGGTCCATCCGGCATATTTGGCCCTCTGTCCCCCTCAGGAAGGAGGCCCAATAACTATAACCCTTCGTCTTTTCTTAGAGGGTGTGGTGGTGATCTGGGCTATGTGTTTTTTTGGCCTAGGAGGCATCTGTGTTATAGGGTGCTCCCTACCTCCTTCCTTGCCATTCTCAAGCAGAACCTTATATCTGTTCCTCAGAGGTACTTAACAGGTTGAGGTAGTTAAGATGGCAGGTTGTCTGGTGCCCCGACCACAAACCTGTGTCCAGTCGCTCTTTTCACTTATGCTTTTGCCTTCAGGCTGACCAGGGGTGCCTACAGGGGCTCCTGAACCCTTGCCACCTTTCTCCCTGTTATTCCTCAGTCTTTCAACTTATTTCAGCTCTGCCACCATGCTGAGCAGATCATTGATCTGCTCACATCTTACACAGCAGGTCTCATAGCTGTTATCTGTTACCAGCAAAATGTCCTGGCACTCCCTGCAGCCTGTGACCTGGGCAGCTGCATGTTTCTGTGGGAGCTCTGTCTGGGTTCCCACATCCATTCTGTTTAGGGTCGAACGCACGACCTTCCTCTGGGTGGAGACCATGGCTAAACTCCTATTGAGAGAGGTGGCGATCACCAGGAGGACTCACCTCTCAAGCTGACGGAGCTTCGGGTTCCTGCCTTGTCCACTCCCTGTGCCTTGCTTGCTTTCCCGGTTCCCAGCAACTTGTCACTGTGCTCCTGAGAGGCCTCTTTCAGCCAGGGGCGGGGGAGTGATTCCGCCCACACCGGCTCCACAGCCCGCCCACAAGCAGCCGGGGTCCGGCACGAACCAGTCGCTTTTACCGGGTTCAAAAGCCCTCGAAAAGAGCTCCTTGCCGGTCTTTTTAAGTTTTTTTTTGCCGCAATCCCTTCCCGCAGGGCCGCTTACCTCCACTGCAGCCGATCTGCTCGGCAATATGAAATATAGAAATGCAGAGGTAGGAGGAAGAAAACCCTTAAGTTGAATACAATTTCTTCTGTTCAGGATTCACATTGCTGTTATCCAGAACATCACTGTAGCTACAGCACCAGATTGTAGCTGTTATTTTGTAGCAGATGTTCTATTTTATAATTTAACACTTTAATCTCCTTTATAGTGGCATCTACAAACCTTTATCATGTTTAGATCTCACTGAAATATAGCAAAATAACTTGATTCACTTCTGACTCTTCGCAGTTGCAGGGCTATGATCTTCTTGGGGTCAGAGAGAACTGATGGGATGGCTACTGTGACTGGAGTATTGCAGTGGAGGGATAATGGCTCTTTAGGAAGGACAGAATAGGAATACAAGGAGAGGGAGACCCTGGTCCTCATGGGGAACTTCAAGCACCCAGATATCTGCTGGAGAGACAACACAGCAGGCCATAAACAGTCCAGGAGGTTCTTTGAGTGCATGAGTGGTAATTTCTTCCTCCAAGTGATAGAGGAGTCAAGGAGAAGAGATGTTCTACTGGACTGCATTCTCACCAACACCTAGAGGCTTGTTGGGGATATGAAGGTTAAAGGCAGCCTTGACTGCAGTGCCTGTGAGATGGTGGAGTTCAGGATCCTGAAAGCAAGCCGGAGGGTGAAAAGCAGGCTCACAACCCTGAACTTCTGGAGAGCAGACTTTGGCCTCTTCAAAGATCTGTGCAGAAAAGTCCCACAGCATAAGGCCCTGGAGGGAAGGGCAGGCCAAGGAAGCTGGTTAATATTCAAAGATCACCTCCTCCAAACACAAGAAGGATGTATCACAATGAATTTGAAATCATACAAAAATTCCAGGAGGCCTGCATGGATGAACAAATAGCTCCTGGCCAAACTCAAACACAAAAAGGGTGGAAGCAAGGATGGGTAACCTGGGACAAACATTGTCTAAGAATGTAAAGATGAAGTTAGGAAAGCTGAAGCCCAAATAGCCAGGGATGTCAAAAATAATAAGTAAGTTACTGTACTTCAGCAAATACATAGGCAACAAGAGGAATAGGGAAAATGTGCGCCCATTGTTCAATGATAGCTGGACTTGGCTACACAGGACATGGAAAAGACCTTCTTTGCCTCAGTCTTTACTAGCAAAAGCGGCCTTCAGGAATCCCAGGTCCCAGAGACCAAGAAGAAAGGCTAGAGCAAGGATGATCTACCCTTGATGCAAGAGGATCAGGATAGGAAATACTTAAGCAACCTGGACATATGTAAGTTCATGGGCCCTGATAGGATGCACCCATGAGTGTTGAGGGAGCTAGCAGATGTCATTGTAAGACCACTCTCAACAATCTTTGATCAATAAAGGAGACTGGGAGAAGTGCCCAAAGACTGAAGGAAAACAAATGTCACTCCTATCTTCAAGAACGGCAAGTAGGAGGACTCAGGGAACTACAGACCGGTCAGCCGCGCCTTGATCTCTGGGAAGATAATGGAACAGCTAATCCTGTAAAACATTCTGAAGGCCCATGAATGACAATATAAACATCAGGTGTAGTCAGCATGGAGAAATCATGCTTGAGCAACTTGATAAACTTCTATGATGAAATAACTGGCTTGGGAGATGAAGGGATAGCACTGGATAGTGCCTACCTGGACTTCAGTAAGGCCTTTGACACTGTATCCCAAAAGGTCTTCATTGAGATCAGTCCATTGGGATGGACTTCTCTTGATCTTGGAATATGTAATCCTCAGACAAGCTGTTGATGTATGACATGAATGAGCAAACAGTGAAGTGGGTTGAAAACTGCCCCAGAGAGTGATGATCAGCAACTCAAAGTCTAGTTGGAGGCCAGCAACTAGCAGTGTACACCAAGGGTCAATAATGATCCCAGTCCCATTTGCCATCTTCATTAATGAACTGGATGATGGGGCAGAGTGTACTCTCTGTGAGTTTGCAGATGACACCAATCTGGGAGGGATGGCTGGTATAGAAGAAGACCATGCTGCTATTTAGAGAAACTTTGATTTGCTGGAGAATTGGCTCACAGACTCACAGGAACCCCATAAGGTTCAACAAAGTGATGTGTAACGTCCTCTATCTGAGAAAAAAATCACCCCAGGCACTAACATATGTTGGGGGCTCTCCAGCTGAAAAGCATCTGGGCAGAAAAGGAGCTGGGGGTCCTGATGCACACCTGCAGAGTGCCCTTGTTGCAGAGAAGGCTGCATTTGATAAAGCCTTCCCGGCAGGTCAAGGGAGGTGATACTTCCCCTTTACTCAGAACAGGTGAGGACACACCTCAATTTCTGTGTCCAGTTCTGGGCTCTTCAGTACAAGAGACATGGACATACTGGAGAGAGTCTAACAATGCACCACCAAGATGATTAAGGGACCAGACCACCTGTCATACAAAGAAAGGCTGAGACTGTTTAGCCTGGAGAAGAGAAGGCTCAGGGGGAATCTCATCACTGTGTATGAACACCTGAAGGTAGAGTGTAAAGAAGAAGGAAACAGGCTTTTGTCTGTGATGGCCTGTAACAGGATCAGAGAAAATGGGCATAAATTGAAACACAGGAGGTTTGGTCTAAGCATCAGGGAACACTTTTTTCTTGTGAGAATGACCGTCCACTAGCACAGGTTGCCTAGAGAGGTTGTGGAGTTCCCATCCTTAAAGATAATAAAAATCCATCTAGACACAGTCCTGAGCAACTGGCTCTAGGTTGCTCTGCTTGAGCCTGCCAATTGGCCTAGATGACTTCCCAAAATCCTTTCCAATCTCTCAATCATTCTGTGATTCTGAGATTCTGTGATTTATGCTATTATATAGCCTAACTTGCAGTTCATCTCCATGTTTTTTCTAATATCTCCTGTGTAATAAGACAATTGGCGACATCTTCCAGCATTACTGTGACTGAGATCGAGAAGTTGTGTTGTTGCAAGAGGAGATGCCACCTACCAGAGCCTTGTCTTTAAAGAAGTCAAGGGAAGAGGTGCATTACTCAGTTTCTTCTCAGTACTGTGGCCTGTTCCTCAATACAATCATATAGAATAGCAGTGTATTACACTGGGAACAAAAATAAACTTGAGATGCCTGCTGAAGCTTTGTCAAAAACAAAGTAAGTTTCTCTCCCTTCGCTTTCCATCTTTCTCTCCCTCTCTCTGTAAGAGCTGTTAAAAATTGTACTTTAAGGAATTTATGACCTGCTTTCATCATGTAGCCACTTGACAAAGTTTTCCATTGCCATTCAGGTTGAAAATGGTGCTGATAAGGGATCTGGCATCTTCATTCACATACAGGAATAAGTTTTTAGATTAAAGCAGAGATGTGTCCCAAGAGAGGATAACTGGTATACAGAGGTTCCATGGACTAATATTAAATATATTCTAGCAATATTTGGATTTATTCAAGTGCATAAAAAATTGAAAATAGAACTTAGATTCTTAAATGGGTTCTGTTATCTTTGTTTCTGGGGTTACATTGTATTACAAAATGTCAGGCTTACCTCTTCCCTGATATATGGCTTGAAGTCCAGATGGAGAGCGGTGACAAGTTGTGTCCCTCAAGGGTCTGTGCTGGGACCGGTACTGTTTAACATTTTTATCAACGACATAGACAGAGGGATTGAGAGCACCATCAGCAAGTTTGCAGATGACACCAAGCTGTGTGGTGTTGTTGATACACCAGAGGGATGGGATGTCATCCAAAAGGACCTGGACAGGCTGGAGAGGTGGGCCCAGGTGAACCTCATGAGGTTCAACAAAAGTGAGTGCAGAGTTCTGCACCAGGGCCGGAACAATCCTTGGTATCAATACAGACTAGGGGATGAGGTATTAGAAAGCATCCCTGAGGAAAGGGACTTGGGGGTGCTGATGAATGAGAAGCTGGACAGGAGCAGGCAGTATGCAGTTGCAGCCCAGAAGGCCAATCGCATCCTGGGCTGCATCAAAAGAAGTGTTGCTAGCAGATCCAGAGGGGTGATTCTGCCACTTTACTCTGCTCTGGTGAGACCTCACCTGGAGGACTGTGTGCAGGTCTGGAGCCCTCAGTATAGGAAGGACATGGACCTGATGGAGCGAGTCCAGAGGAGGGCCACAAGGATGATCAGGGGGATGGAGCACCTCTGCTACGAGGACAGGCTGAGGGAGCTGGGGTTGTTCAACCTGGAGAAGAGGAGGCTCCAGGGAGACCTAAGAACGGCCTTCCAGTACCTGAGGGGGGCCTGCAGGAAGGCTGGGGAGAGCCTGTTTACAAAGGCCTGCAATGACAGGATGAGGGGCAATGGCTTTAAGTTGGGAAAAGGCAGATTTAGATTGGATATTAGGAAAAAGTTCTTTACAATGAGGGTGGTGGAACACTGGAACAGGTTGCCCAGGGAGGTAAGTTGAATATCTCTTCCCTGGAGATATTCAAAGTGTGGCTCAATGAGGCCCTGGGCAACCTGGTCTAGTTGGGGGTGTCCCTGCTGACTGTGGGGAGGCCGGATTAGATGACCTGTGGAGGTCCCTTCCATCCCGGACCATTCTACGATTCTATGATTCTATATCTCTTCTAGAACACTTCAGTTTTATTTCCTTTTCAGAGCAGAGTGCTAGATTTTGGGTTTTTCATTCTGAAAAGCTGTAGCCACAGGAGAAACCACTGCAATGTAACTCTTCTTTATTTTACTTGGAAGGGCATAATGAATCATGTTACTTTACTTTTCCCCTCCTCTCTTTTTTTCTCTCTCTCCTGTGATTAACATATAAACAAAATCTCTAAAATTATACAGGGGCAAAAACAGGTATATGAAAGTAATTATTGTTCTCCATGGTGACATTCGCTGAAACAACATTAGGAAAGAAGTTAAAGACCTGACATTCTGTATAGGCTTAATTTGGGTTTCAGAAGGGAACTGAAAAAGACAGTAATAAAGAACTTACTTTGGGAACTGAACTTTGCTTTAAGATCATATATTTGCCTGCTTTTTCTCTCACTTCTGAAGGCCTATAGCCAGAAGAAGATGGATGTATTGAGATAGAATTATTTTTAATAGATATTTTTCATGGTGTTTTAAGCTTTGAACACTACTTGAATCTTGAACAACTTGGGCGATGCTGTCTGAGTATTGTTTGAAAAACAACAAAATCCTTTCATCAGGCTGACAGTCTGGAAAAAAATGACAAATAATTCCTTTACAAAGATTTTTTGAAATACTGTGTTTTGATCGGTGAGAGCAGATATTTTAGATTGAGGACACTTCTTGCTTAGAGGGACAGTGTCAACCTTAACATCTTTTTGCTTAAATAAAGGCTTTTCTTCGAAGCTAAAAACACCTTTGATACTCAGACTTGACTTCTCTTCACAATACTACTTTTTCTCTCACCAATTTTGCAATATGTTGCTTGTTTTAATGTTTCACTTGTTTTGAAAGTACAAGCAGAGGTGTTGACAACTTTTCTTCTTCCTGGTTTTCTGCCCCAACAGAATAACAACATCACATTAATAACCATTGCCCACAGAACATCATCTTTGAATTCCTAGAGGGATCAAATTTGATATTCTTATAATGTCTTCCAGAATAATGAATGTTAATTGGATAAATTATCTTTTGATTTTTGAAATAAACCAGGTTTGAAATTCAGTGCACGAACCCTCATTAGTACAGATTTTACATGATGACCTGCTCTAGAGTCTTCCTATCAGCTACAAAAAGTGGCACTATGGCATTTTTATTTTCAAAAGGTCATAATTAGTTTTAAAAACGTGTTACCAGCTTAGTCTCCAGTTATACTAAGCACTCTTTTATCAGTTTACAGATACCTTAATAAGAGGAAGAATGGTGCTGTTAATATGACAGGAGTGAGAAGAGCTAAATTCACGTACTTGGTTTTGCCACAGAAGTCTTCTGTGATATTAAGCAAGTTTCTTTATCTCCATTCTACTCTGTTTCATGCCAGCAAAATAGGCCTACAGGATGTTCCTTTATTAGGTTGTTGTGAGGATATCGAAAGCCTAATCATGGTCCAGTGGTGAAATCACTCAGCCGGGGACAAAACACTGGAAAGTCTGTTCCCTCAGTTAAATTTGTTTTCATTGAACAGTTGTTACAGAATTTAAGAGAAGGATCACGACCCTCCAGCTGGCTGCAGGAGGACACAGCTGAATCAGGCTCTTCTGTTCATTGGGCCAAGCAACTCCTTTAGGTAATTTTCAACAGTTTGTGTGCAATACCTTAGGCTGTAGATTTCTGTTCAAAGCACCTTTATGCTTTGGCCCAGCTATTTAGCCCAGCCAGTTCAAGTTGATTTCTTAAGCTAAAAACACCCACCATTTTGAGCTACCTCTTGGGGCTTTCAAATATGTAAACTATCTACATGGTTTCCTTAATTGTCAGAAAAGTTATTTTATCTAAACTTCAGAATATTTCTTCTAATTCTGTACCTACTCATGTGCACATGAAGTCATTTCAATGTCTCTTTTGAAATATTTACAAGAGAAATAAAATCAAACTTTTGTGTATATAAGAACTTCATTTTCATAAAGTTTTCAAATGTGTTTCTTAAATGAAAAGGAAAATAAGAAAACAAAATAAGTATAAGAAATTACAAAATAAAGCATAGTCTTCAGGTTAACAGATACGCCTCCTATTTTCACCAGTATAAGTGCACTGATTTATTTCTATACACTAAGAGGTACTTGAGACAGGGGTATATATTGACCATTTTGCAAGAAATTCCCTTGCTGACATTGTGTGACAGGTCTATTACTTCCTGTCTGGACAGCGGAAATATGAGCAGGGGCTGTAGCTCAGTGCTCAAGTTTGTCTTTCAGGCATACAAGGTTCTGGGTGCAGTCCTGTGCAGTTTCTGTGGGCTTGTTGCTTGATGCTTTCTTCACAGGTGTTGACAGACAAACAGGGGACAGTAACTTCTTCACCTGGCACTGCTGTAAACAAACAGAAGAATTTAAGATTAAGACCTCAGTTCAAAATACTTAAGTTGCATATTTCTAAGGATGCATGTCTAGAACTAACCTTGTCTGCAAATACCTTGAAAAATAAACACCTTAAGCATGCACGTTTTTCTTAGACCAGAGTAGCCTGGAGCACTCTCCAGCTTAGCCTTAAGATTCATTATGCCTCAATAACTTTCAGCTAGATTGAGACCTAAGCATGCAGCAGTTCTTCTTGAGCTCAAATTTCTATTGGAAAAAAAAAGATGCTCCATCTGGGCTGGCAGGAAGCCAGGGACTGCTTCTGTGTGTCTGAATGATTAGGGGAAGAAGGACCCCAGGATGCAACAGGTGTGTTTCAGCAGGAATTACAGAGATTTAGCAAATTGGATGAATACATATAATAATATGTGTTTGCTTATGTCTTTGGAATATAAGAACACGCATTTGTCCAAAATTCAACTCATATATGAGTAGCTATCTTAAATAAAATATATTTATATTCCAAAAATGCAAACTGTGTTCAGCTTCATTGTTGCATTTTTGTTTGGGTTTTTTTTGTGGATTTTTTTTTGTTGTTTGTTTATTGGGGTTTTGGTTGGTTTTTTTATTGTTTTGGTTTGTTTGTTGTTTGGTTTTGGGTTTTGTTTGGTTTTTTTTTTTTCCCTGAAGGATGCTTTCATCTGCATTAAAAAAAAAAAAAAGGAACATTTTAGGTAAAATTTTGGGATTAGATATCAGCTCAGGAATTCTGACCAGTGCAGTAAATAGTTTTACTTATATTTACTAAATCATCAAATCCTTACAAAAACTTGGCAAGAAAAAGAACTGCGTCAACTGTTATCCTGTAGTTGACGACATCTTGTCAAGAGCAGAAAAATAATGTAATTGGAAGTTAAGGTAAGAATGTTTCATATACTGTGTTTTTATACTTTCAACTTGGAAAAGAGATTATTTATAGTGTAGTGAATATAATAAGAAGATTCCTTGTGGATTTTGTCACAATTTATTTTTCATATTCTTTTTTGAATTAGGTTTTATAGAAAATGGACCAAGGAAAAATCTGTTATCACTACTTTAATGGAAGAGCACAGCTCCTTGATAAATTCAGAGATTAGAAAGTCTCCACATCTATGTCTTGCTGTCTGTCTGTACTTTGCCTAGTACCCTTGTGATCATTATTAGCAAATATAAACTTATTTGGAGTATAAATGAATAAACAGTACTGTTTATGTATTATTTCCTTTTGGTATGTCCTTTAGAAATTTTACTGAGTTATTTCAGAAAAGTAATGTATACATTAACACAGCACTTGCTAGAATGATTCTACATAGTAATATTATCTTTCCTGATATAGTTCCCTTTAGAATAGAAATATTATTTGAAGATAGGTAAAAAAGATCGAGAACATCGTAAGGGCTTTCCTTTTCATTTTATTTTAACTCCTAATTTGTGTACATTATATTGTTAGAACTATTGCAGGACTGTGAGGTGCACTCTCCTTTTATTCAGTCTTGTATATCTTCTCAGTAGCCTTTAATCATTAATAAATATCAATGATCGACACCCTATTTATGGCATTGATTTCCAAATATTTTAAACATAATTAATCTCATTATCTGTCTTAAAAGGTGGCTGCTTTACAAAGCTAGTTTTTTAGGTTTTTTATTTTCTGTCTCCCTTGTCTTTACAGCACAACTAAATGTTCTTATTTTTGAAGGAAACCCAAACAAAAAGGTATCCTTCTTTGTCCTGCCATAAAGGAAATCATTTGCTTTATTGCAAGGACTTTTCATTATGAATTGCTTTTATTAAAAATTTTTGGATTGTTTCACTGAAAATTCTACCATCTTCCAATCACTTACAGCTAATGTAATTGCCATAAAAAGAAAGCTTTTTTTCTGAGTAGTTCTATGTAACCAAATAAAACAGGTCATGTTCATAAATTTTTCATGGGTGCTGCCACAGTACTGCACATCAGGAGAGGTGTAACATATTTTTTGACTGTTAAATCACCCCTCAATAACAGGAAATATCTCATTATATGTAATGTTCCTTGGAAACTGGCGTGATATCGAAACTTGTTTAAATATTTTGAAGTGCCTGCAAACTTACTCTGAATTATTGGAACCTAAGTTGAGATTAATGATTCTGAAGGATGATGAGCCCATTTCCTGAGAAATACTGATAAAAAGACTCTCACTTACATACAGCAACATAAAATGACACAAGATATAAAAATACTCATAGCTATTTCTACCTATCAGAGGAACTTTTGCTCCTGAAATGAAGAAATGCAGAGAATGAAGGAATGACAGTGAGAGATGAATTTTTGTTTTAGCATGTCACATAAAATAACAAAAGAGTAACGCTTTTGTCAAATTCATTATCAGATTAGAAATTGTATTTAAGGGCAAGGGGTGATTTTCAATAACAAGTTCGAAGGGTTGCTTGTTTCTGTAGTTGTTTTCTCACAAATTTGGTAAAAATTGTTGAAACATTAAGCTTTTTACATTAATGCAGGTTTGAGCATGCATTTACCTTTTCTGTGCAATCAGAAAGGAGGGCTTTGTAACTGAAAGTTGAAGCTGAAAAGTAATCATGTCATTCCAAGATAGTGATGTTAAAGGAAATGCACGTATCAAGACTCACAATAAAATAGTGTTAACAATATTGACATAACATAATGTTTGGACTTTGAGATAGGATTTCTAACATCTTAGACAGTCAGGGAGCCTCCTTCCATCTTTATCCCTGTGGAGGACTGAGGGGATTTACAGTTTTGTTCTCATCAGCATCACCACAGGTTTGTGTAGAGGTCATTGCTGAATGGCAACCAAGCAGCAGGCAACACTGAACAGCTGCCTCGACAGCTTTTCCAGTATAGGGGGTGAGAGAAAGTGAGAACTGAAATCTAGGTCTCCTGGATGCTGTGCTACTGGATATCCCCTTCTCCCCCACTACC
>NW_015090999.1:4867171-4966127 GCF_001431845.1 Calidris pugnax | reverse complement strand
TTTTTTTTTTTTTTTTTTTTTTTTTTTTTTTTTTTTTTTTTTTTTTTTTTTTTTTTTTTTTTTTTTTTTTTTTTTTACTAGAAGTTCACTGAAAGTTTGAAAGGCTTCAAGTTTGAGGTAAATATTGCTAGGTCATTTAGCTGCTTGTCAAACAGTACACAGAACATAAAAAAATCTGTGGAGTACCCACAGTGTGAATGGATCTTCTAGATGAGGCCAACATGTTTTTGTCACATATAACATCTGAACAAGGAACTGCCTTCTGCAAATATTTTATGCAAATAACAGCATGCACTCATATGACGAGTCTGCTGATTTCAGTGAGATGTCTTGCATGCATAATGATTTGCATAGTTGAGACTGTTCTGCAGCCAGCAGGGCTCAGCTGGAAGCTTGTCAGAGTTGGCTCCAAATTTATGTAACACAGGAATCAATCTGAGCATATTTTCTCCATCTTTGCATTTGTCTTGAGGTAGTGTTTGTAGCTGATTGTTTTGAATAGCAGCAATAACATTTTTGTTGATATATTTAACCAAAGAAAGTCACAGAGTGTTGAAAATTTATTTTTGTTGTCTTTTAGGTTTGGTTTGGGTTTTTTTGGAAAGTTTTTTTCGGTTTTGTTTTTGTTTGTTTTTTAAATATGCGTAAATATTTAGCCTATTTATGCTTTTAAGATTCTATGCCAAAGCTCAATTGAAACTTACAGGTTAAATGTTTTCATACCATAAGTTCAGAGTTTCACCAGTTCATGTGTACTTAGCAGACCATCTCTGAACTGGAAAGGCATGGAGACAGACTTACATATGGCAACCCCAGTGCATGTTACATGTGTTTTAGCACTTTTACAGCTCTGAGCAAGCAAGCAGAGAGTCAGCGTAACCCAGAGTGCCACCTGGGAGCACCACCACAAGGTGCAGGGAGCAAGGAAAGGTCATATAGGGAGTAATTGAAGCTCTGTCAGCTTGACAGGTGAGTCCTGCTGGTGGCGTCACCCCCTCGGAAAGGGCTTGGCCAAGGTCTCCACCCAGAGGAAGGCCAAACTCTCATCCTCAACCAAAATGGATGTGGGAACACAGACAGAGCTCCCACAGAAACATGTGGCTGTCCAGGCCACAGGGTGCAGGGACTGCCAAGACCCTTTACTGTTAACAAGTGGCAGCTACGAAACCTGTTGTATGAGATGTGAACAGGTGAATGATCTGCTCAGCCTGGTGGCAGAGCTGATAGGGGAAGTTGGAAGGTTGAGGTGTACTAGGGAGGGAAGCAGCCAGAGACTAGGAGCCCCTGTATCCAGCCCCAGTCAGGCTAAACGTAGAAACCTAAACAAAAAGAAAGAATGGAGGCAGGTTGTGGTTGAGGCAGCAGAACTCTCCCCTTTCCCACCTTGCCTCGTTCTGTACCTCTGAAGAACAGATACAAGGTACTGGTTGAGGAAGGCCAGTCAAGTGAGGATGTAGATCATGGGCAGTCTTTATTACAGATGCTTCCTCGGCCAAAAAACAGTACACCCTGGATCACCACCACAAGCACAAGGAGAAAACAAAGGGTTATAGTCGTTGGTGACTCCTTCCTAAAGCGGGACGGAGGGCCCAGCATGCCATGTGGACCCTCCTCAGAGGGAAGTCTGTGCTCTTCCTGGAGCCCAGGTTAAGGATGTTCCCAGGAAACTTCCTGGTTTAGTACATCCTTCAGACTATTATCCATTACTGGTTTTCCATATAGACATAGAGGAATCTGCAACTCACAGCCCGGAATCCATAAAAAGAGACTTCAGGAAGCTGGGAGGGCTGGTAAGGGAGTCTGGGGCACAGGTTATCTTTTCATCACTCCTTCCTGTTGCAGATGATGGTGCAGGAAGGAGCAGGCAAATACAGACAATTAGTATGTGGTTCTGTGGCTGGTGTCACCGCCATAACTTTGGGTTCTTTGACAGTGGATTCACCCATACAGCACCAGGCTTGTTAACAGCAAATGAGAGGCACCTCTCTCAAAGGGGGAAGAGGGTTCTTGCGCAGGAGATTGCGGGGTTGATTGACAGGGCTTTAAACTAGATGTGAGGGGGGAGGGGCTTAATAATATCAGACTTGACTGTATCAGGCTGAGTGATAATGTAAACAGGGTTAGGGGAACAGGGTGCTTAGTAAGGACCTTCAGCCTGGCTCTCTGAGCCAAGCTGATGACGCTGCATTGTACTCAAAGCCTTATGGAGAAGAGTCAGCAGCTCCTGGGGTAGCTGAAGTAAACAGTGAAACCCCTGTGAGACACCTCAAGGGGTGTTCCCTTAAAAAGGCAGCACAGCCAACAGCCCTGCTGAAGTGCCTGTATACAAATGCACGCAGCTTGGGCAACAAGCAGGAGGTGTTGGAAGCTACCATGCTGCTGGAAAGATATGATATAGTTGCCATCACTGAAACCTGGTGAGATGAATCCTACAACTGTAGTGTGGCTATTGAGGGCTACAAGCTGTTCAGAAGGGACAGATGAGGAAGGAAGGGTGGAGGTGTCACCCTCTATGTCAAGGAATGGATAGAATTTGAGGAGGTCCCCAAAGCCCTCCCTGGGGTCAGGTGAAGAGATAGTTGAGAGCACATCACTGAAACCTGGTGAGATGAATCCTACAACTGTAGTGTGGCTATTGAGGGCTACAAGCTGTTCAGAAGGGACAGATGAGGAAGGAAGGGTGGAGGTGTCACCCTCTATGTCAAGGAATGGATAGAATTTGAGGAGGTCCCCAAAGCCCTCCCTGGGGTCAGGTGAAGAGATAGTTGAGAGCATGTGGGTGAGGATTAAGGGGCAGGCCAGTATGAGGGGCACTAGTAAGTGTTTATTACAGGATGGAGAAACTGATGAAGCCTTTTACAACCAGCTCAAAGTAGCCTTGCAATCGCGGGCTTTGGCTCTTGTGGGGGACTTCAACCACCCTCATATCTACTGGAAAGTCTACACAGCCAAGCATCTACAGTGCAGGAGGTTCCTCCGGTGTATTGATGATAGCTCTTAACTCAGCTGGTAGAGGAACCAACGAGGATCTAATGCTGACAAACAAAGAGGGACTGGTGGAGGACATTAAGGTTTGGGGCAGCCTTGGCTTCAGTGACCACGAAAAGATAGAGTTCAGGATCATGGGCAGTATATGCAAAACAACATGTAGGACTGAAACCTTGGATTTCAGGAGGGGTAACTTCAACCTCCTCAAGAAATTGTTAGGAGAAATCCCATGGGCTGGGGCTCTGGAATGTAGGGAGGCTCAAGAGAGCTGGTCGATACTCAAACTGCTTTCTCCAAGCTCAGAATCGGTGCATCCCTAAGAGCAAAAAAACAGGCAAGCGAAGCAGGAGACCTGTGTGGTTGATCAGGGAGCTTCTAAAAAACTCAAGTGGAAGAAGGAAGTTTACACTGAGTGGAAGAAGGGACTGACCACATGGGAAGATTATAAGAATGCCATTAGAGTATGCAGGGATGAAACAAGGAAAGCCAAGGCCTCCTTAGAATTAAAATTGGCACGGGATGTCAAAGTTATCAAGAAGGGTTTTTTCAAGTATATTGGAGGCAAAAGGACAACTAGAGAAAATGTGGGCCCACTATTGAATGAGACGGGTGCCATGGTCTCAGAGGATGCAGAGAAGGTGGAGTTGCTAAATGCTTTCTTTGCTTTAGTCTTTACTGCTCAGGCCAGCCTTTGCGAGGCACAGAATCTGGAAGAATCAGAGAAAGACTGAACAAAGGAAGCCCTTCCCTTGGTGGAGGAAGACCAAGTTAAGGAGCAGTTAAGTGAACTGGATATCCACAAGTTCATGGGTCCTGATGGGATGCACCCGCAAGTGCTGAAGGAGCTGGCAGAAGTCATTGCTGAGCCGCTCTCCATCATCTTAGAAAAATCCTGGAGAACAGGCGAGGTGCCTGAGGACCGGAGGAAAGCCAATGTCATCCCAGTCTTCAAAAAGGGCGAGAAAGAGGACCCAGGAAATTACAGGCCGGTCAGCCTCACCTCCATCCCTGGAAAGGTGATGGAAAGACTCATTCTGGGCATCATCTCAAAGCATATGGAGGAAAAGAAAGCTATCAGAAGTAGTCAGCATGGATTCACCAAGGGGAGATCATGTCTGACTAATCTGATAGCCTTCTATGACGGCATGACTGGATGGATAGATAAGGGAAGGGCAGTGGATGATGTCTACCTTGACTTCAGCAAGGCTTTTAACACCATCTCCCACAGCATCTTCATAGGTAAGCTTAGGAAGTGTGGATTAGAGGGATGGACAGTGAGGTGGATTGAAAACTGGCTGAAAGACAGAGCTCAGAGAGCTGTTATTAGGGGCACAGAATCTAGTTGGAGGTCTGTAACATGTGGAGTCCCCCAGGGTTCAGTACTGATCTTGTCCTCTTCAATATATTTATCAATGACCTGGACGAGGGGATGGAGTGTGCCCTCAGCAAGTTGGCTGACATTAAAAGAGTGTGCCCTCAGCAAGTTGGCTGACATTACAAAACTGGGAGGGGTTGTTGACACAACGGAGGGCTGTGCTGCCATACAGCAAGACCTGGACAGGCTGGAGAGATTTGGGCAGAGAGGAACCTGATGAACTTCAATAAAGGCAAGTGTAGGGTGCTGCACCTGGAGAGCAGTAACCCCATGCACCAGTACAGGTTGGGGGTTGACGTGCTGGAGAGCACCTCTGAGGAGAAAGACCTAGGAGTCCTGGTGGACAATAGGGTGACCATGAGCCAACAGTGTTCCTTTGGGGCTAAAAAGACCAATGGCATCCTGAGGTGCATCAGGAAGAGTGTGACCAGCAGGTGGAGGGAGGCTATCCTCCCCCTCAACTCTCCTGGTGAGGCCCCATCTGGAGTACTGTGTTCAGTTCTGGGCTCCCCAGTTGAAGAAGGACAGGGAACTGCTGGAGAGGGTACAGCAGAGGGCTACAAAGATGATTAGGGGCCTCGAGCATCTCCCTTATGAGGAGAGGCTGAAGGACTTGGGTCTTTTTAGTTTAGAGAAGAGAAGGCTGAGGGGAGATCTGATCAATGCTTATAAATACTTAAAGGGAGGGTGCCAGGAGGACGGGGCCAGTCTTTTTTCAGTGGTGCCCAGGAATAGGACAAGAGGAAATGGGCACAGACTTGATCATAAGAAGTTCCACCTAAACATGAGGAGGAACTTCTTTACTTTGAGGGTGGCAGAGCACTGGAATAGGCTGCCCAGAGAGGTGATGGAGTCTCCTTCTCTGGAGACATTCAAAACCCACCTGGTTCCTGTGCAACCTGCTCTGGGTAGACTTGCTTTGGCAGGGGCGTTGGACTAGATGATCTCCAGAGGTCCCTTCTAACCCCATGTGATTCTGTGATTCTGTGATTCAAGCACCTACAGGATAACATGCTGAATCCATTTTTTTTTTTTTTTTTTTTTTGTGAAAGGTGCTTTTGGAAAGGAAGGGATTTTAATTGATATGTGTGTGTTGAGGAGGATAAGAGTACCGGACACTTGAAATTAGGCTTGTCTGTAACCTTCAGGCCACTATGCAAACTAATGAGACGTAGAAGAATTACCACTACATCTGTTCCCGCTTGCTCATATTTAGGATGAATACTTAAAAAAATATTCATATTATGGAGCTCTATTTGTTGAAAATAATATAAATTGTGCGTACACATTCATGCTGTGTATTTAGTGCTTGAGGAAAGCATTTAAGTGGGATACTTGTCTTCCCCTTTGTATTAATATTTAATTAAAAACTCAAGAAAACTGTATTTTGACATATACTTTTTAACCATAAGAAAAATATATCTGCAGTAACCTTTTCTGATTTGATCTCTTTTTTGGGGGTCAAATTACACCCATACACAGACACAAGCACATACTGTGTTCCATTATAGGGACACAATGCTGTTAGTAAGTTTTTATGCTTGAGGCAAGGGAAATTGTATCACACTTGCTTTTGACTCCAGATCAAGAACTGTAGCTGTGGCATGAAAAAATAAAAATACAGAAAAGGCTTTGAAGGTTTGAAATGCTGAAATTCATAACTCTGCCTTGTTAAAGTGTTCTTGTTCACAGTAACATTTGTTGCCTTGCTAATGATCTTTCAGTTGGAATGGGTCCAGACAGTGTATCTACTATTCATTTAAACTCATACAGAAGTTTAAAACTTCACAATAAACTGTTTTGTTGAGACTTCTGGAAAAAAAAAAAAAAAAGAAAAGAAAAAAATAAAACACCAAACACAAGACTCAGACAAAAAACGCTCATAAAACTAAAAAATACAGTATCATGAGATGCAAAACTTAATTAAACTAGTGATTTTTAAGGCAGAGAATATTATAAAATTGCCAACCAAGTTCTCTGCTCATGGCAAAGTCAAAATGCCCATTGAAATAAAACTCCTTCTGGATCTAAAAATCACTGTGTTTCAAGTCTTACATGTACCTATCTCCAAAACACTGTAAAAGAAGGAGAAATGCTGTATAATTCTACCTTATAGCTGTTTAACATGGGCAAAATAGTGCATCGTGTGCTCACAATGCACATACACCCTGTATCACAGAATCTCAAGCAGACAAAAGTTTGTGTTTTGAAATAAATTAAAGACTGTATAGTGAATCTCAAAAGTCCCTCAACTCACCCTTCAGTTTGTTTCTAATGAATTATTACTCTAGAGGCCAAATTTCCTGTCAACGATTTGCAGACTTTCTGAATATAATAATTCCAGAATAAAAAAGGGTTTCTGTCACAGGCAAATCTAGACATCTGGAAATGATGTTACTGTTACTGATTCCTAATATTAAATATAGATATTATTGTAAGGTTTAAGTCTCTTAATATTAGTACACCCACACACATTCCTTCTATTAATGTAGTCTCACATCAGATGAGGTAATGAATAAAAGTGAAGTATAGTTGTGCTGATACCAGTAAATGTGATGAATAACTGAGGAATTGAAGTATTACCTTTTATTTAGATTCAGATACCATGAAGCTTGGACTATACATTTCCAGGTGGATCAAGCTTTTAAAAAAAAATTGGGCAGATAGCAAAACAAAAGCAAAAAATAATTAAAAAATCATATGCCTTGAAAAATAGTTTTGAGGCATTATATTGTGGACTACCCAGGGTAAAAATTGTTAAATGCATACAACAGTAACATCCAAACATCTTTTAGAGGCCTAGATAGCATCTGGTACATTTGAGCAAAGACCACGCACCTCTAAGCCTACACCTGCCTTGTGACCAGGCATTTGAATTTGAATTGCCCAGGCCAGAAGGGACCTCCAAAGGTCATCTAGTCCGACCTCCCCGCAGTCAGCAGGGACACCCCCAACTAGACCAGCCTGGCCAGGGCCTCGTCGAGCCTCACCTTGAATATCTCCAGGGAAGGGGCCTCAACCACCTCCCTGGGCAACCTGTTCCAGTGCTCCACCACCCTCACAGTGAAGAAGCCTCTCCTAATCTCCAGTCTAAATCTGTTCCCCTCCAGCTTGAAGCCATTGCCCCTCGTCCTGTCACTGCAGGCCTTTCTAAACAGGTTCTCCCCAGCCTTCCTGTAGGCTCCCTTGAGGTACTGGAATGCTGCTATTAGGTCTCCCCGGAGCCTCCTCTTCTCCAGGCTGAACAACCCCAGCTCCCTCAGCCTGTCCTTGTAGCAGAGGTGCTCCATCCCCCTGATCATCCTTGTGGCCCTCCTCTGGACCCTCTCCATCAGGTCCATGTCCTTCCTATATTGAGGGCTCCAGACCTGCACACAGTCCTCCAGGTGAGGTCTCACCAGAGCAGAGTAAAGTGGAAGAATTACCTCTCTGGACCTGCTGGCAACGCATCTTTTGATGCAGCCCAGGATGCGATTGGCCTTCTGGACTGCAGCTGCACACTGCCTGCTCATGTCCAGCTTCTCGTCCACCAGCACCCCCAAGTCCCTTTCCTCAGGGATGCTTTCTAATACCTCACCCCCTAGCCTGTACTGATGGTGAGGATTGTTCTGGCCCAGGTGCAGAACCTTGCATTTGCTCTTGTTGAACCTCATGAGGTTCACCTGGGCCTACCTCTCCAGCCTGTCCAGGTCCTTTTGGATGACATCCCATCCCTCTGGTGTATCGACAACACCACACAGCTTGGTGTCGTCCCTAACGTCCCATTTGATCAAATGCATAAGCATGGAAAAAGAGGCCTAACGTCCCATTTGATCAAATGCATAAGCTTGGAAAAAGAGGAGAGGAGTTAGAGGTACCTACAGAGATCATCTAGTCCAACTGTCTAGATGAAAAAGAATGCCAAAAGATGCATTCAACATCCTTTTGAATGGATGAAGATGGAACAAGATCACATTTGTTAGTATCAGAAAATAAAACTTCTTAATAAACAAAACACCGGAAGATTGGGTAAAAAAATCAACTTACAGGTGTTATAAAAAAGGAATCTTACAGATGATATATAGAGCCTAGGTACCTAAAAATTATATTGATGCATATATTATTGTTTATTACTTAGATGTATTTCTTTAGGTGTCCCACAGGAAATACTTTATCCTTACCACTTGATTCACAAGAATTTGCAAACTTTTGGAAAACTTTAAAATTGGGATTTTTGCCAAAACAAAAACTGAAGCAAAATCCTCCAACTGGCATGAGAATTTCCTTAAATAAGGAAAGGAGCAGATAATTCTAAACATCAATTTCATTTATGTCTCTCTTTCGGTTGTTTCACAAGTGTTATATGAGCCCATCCACAGCAAAAAGAAAGAACCACTGAGGAACATTAAATATTTAGCCTATTTCTATAATTCATAGCAGAACCAAAAATACACCTATGAAATTATGTTTATTCAAATCTAGGAGAAAAATTGTTGCATTTTCTTGAATGGGAGGGAAATATTAAACATCATTTAGGATCATCCTGACCTCACTTTAAATGCAAATCTGCTATCAGGTAGAAGTGGCACAAAGTGATAATATCAAAACAACTGACTTATATAAGGAATTATAAAGATATTTTTTTTTTTTTCCCCTCGGAGATATATCTAGTTGTTTATGCACTGTTTTCCTTTTTAAGTGGAAAATAATGTAGATCATTAATATCCTCTGTCTCTGAATTAGGAAGTTTTTTTGCTAACAAAAATAATATAACATGAAAAAAATTCATCGAGCTGTTATGAACATGCAAAATGATAAACACGTGGTATAGAGATCCTTATATGACATCTGAAAAGCAGTATCATAAAATTACATGGTTTGTCTCCTTCTGTATTTTCACCCAGGTTTTCTTAATGGTTATTTAAATGGCACAGGCTCATCACTCAGCACCATGTTCTAAGGGAATAAACATCCTAGAAAAAATATTTCTGTAAGCTTATGTTAGTTCATAATCATCTAGCATGTTACTAATTGCAAGGCAAGTCATGTGTTTAAGAATACATTTTTTCTCTGGAATTACTTTTAGAAACTTCTGGGTGTATGTACATCCCACAGTATATTATTCACATCCTGGAGCACATCTCAATGCAGAAGACCAGGGATGGCATGAGAAGTTCTCACTACCTGCAGCATTTCTGTGACAGAAAGAATTAAAATTGTATGTAAGGCATACAAAGTCTTGAAGCTATAACCTAATTCAACCTTTGACAGAGAGGGAATTATTCTTTTTTTCTTTAAAGTTCAAAATAAGTACATGATAGCCTGTTTACCTTTGCTTCTCCACAAATCATAACATACCCATACTGTTTGACTTCCTTTGGCATTAGCTTTGTAAAAATGTCTCTTTTTATTTCACTGACACCACAGATAGGATTTTAAAGAGATCTGCCTGTATTCAAGTTTTGATATTTATGCCGCAGTAAAAATATTGTGTCCTGATTACATAATCAGAAAAGCAGTAAGCATAATGTACATTTCTCAGTTCCCAACTTCTGCTTTAATTAAATATCTACCTGAAAGCAATTGTAGTACTTATTTACTAGTCTTGGTATAAGTCCCTAAATTGCCAAACTGGAGTCTACACCTCAGAAAGATAAGCCTAAATTTTGCCATAAGTGACCAGAGGTTAGTAGTATTGCTTCCCTCTCCTTTCTGCGTTTTGTTTTTTTTTTTTAACTTCCTAGATTTCTTCACACTAACCCTCTGGTCATTGATGCTTGTAAGGCTCCTATAAAAGGTACTAAGATCCTCTAGGATATAGCAAGTTCAGAGCTTTAAAAAAAATATGTATTCTATTAGATGCACATTACATGTCTAGTTACATGTTTATGAAGATCTAACACCTTCCTTACTTAGGGAGACAGGAGTATTCCAACAGTGTCAGAAAACAGATCACATATATGGGAAACCACAAAGAGTTCTGAAAGTCCGTTTCTTATATCATTTCCAAAAAAAAAAATGTTGGAGGGCAGACTCACAAATTAAAACCACACCATGAGTTTAAAAATTCAGGGAAAACAAAGAAATTGCGTGTACATCCCCCTTATTGCATCACACCTCTTACTTTGTTATGAACTATTTCACTGTGAAAAGGATGAGCATAAAAAGCTCCCAAGTTATTATTCAGGGGAAAAAGCAAACACCGCTGGCAAAAATACACATTTTGATGATTACTCAGTGCATTTTGCAAACACCAGCAGAGTATAAAAATTAGGACACTAACAGTTTTTCAAGTTTTCATTTTTGTAAAGTTCTAAAGACAAAAAAACCTTTGGGAACTTGTAATTGCTTTAACAAACAAGTATTGTATACTTTAATATAGGAAAAAATCTAAAAGAAAAAGTTAATTTTCTCTTCATATATTTATCATTACCAAAGTAACTTGTTTTGGGTGCTTGACTTGCAATTTTTTTCCCTTTTTATATTTTCTTCTTTAAAAAAATACTGTAAGGTTTCTTAAAGTGAGAGCACAAATTATTTTCTTTTTTTTTTTAATTTTCACTTTCCCATAGCATATGTGCTTTCAAGAAGCAGAAGTAGCACCAGAGTCCAGTTTGTTACTCAGAAAATTGTTATTACATTGTTTATACCTTGCTGATAATTTCTTATACTTGTCCTGAAAAAAGCAAGAATATAAGCACTGAGCATTGACTAGTTAAGATGGACTGGTTTGATTTCTCTATTGAGAAATAGTATTGATAAAATAGCATTAGATTATTGGCAGTTTACACATAGTGAATTACTCAAAGAATTTTTTTATGAATTATTATTTTGAAATAGTTTTAAATAGACAAACTGTGAAATAATCTATTTGTTTTCCTTTTCACATGCACACACATACATGCTCAAATGAAGTTAGATGAAAGCTGAAGTTGAAATTAGTAGTAGCCTAAGGGCATTACTGTAATTACTAGGCCATTTAAAATATATCAGTATCATGTCTAATATAATAAAAGTAGAGTCATAGCTGTAGCACAATTAAGAACAAGAGACTATACAAAAGGTTGTCAGATTTTGTTAGCTGAAATCAGAGCTAAAATAAATGCATTGTCTATGTGATTATGACCACAGCTTTTTACCAGAAAATCATCTGCAAAAAGAGGTCCTTTGATAGTTCTGACTCTATTGCTTTTTGCTTTTTTTGCTTTTGTTTTGTTTTGTTCTGTTGTGTTTTGTTTTTTTTTGTTTTCCTGAAGAGGTGAATTTACTGAAATACAGCAGTATAACCTCCTCTTTAAAACAACATCATGAGTAACAGGGAAGTAAGGAAAATATCAAGATATATAGAAATAAAAGTTTTTATCTGTTAGGCTGCATGATAGAAATGGGACTAATCATTCATATTAAAATTATTAAAAATTTTCAAATTAAAATAGGGGATTTAATCTTTCACTGCATTAATAATAACTGCTGACAGAAAAAGTTAGGCAAACTTTAAAATGGAATGAGTAATCAGTGAGTGCATCAAGGTTTTTGGCACTTAAGGTCCTCCTGAGATTGTGAATTAATTTCCAAGCACTCAAATCTTTTCAGGGATAGATAAATGGACATGGAAAGTCTGCCACTGTGGCCAACTCCATTCAGGGTTCTTTACACTAGGTGAGACCTATACTGATGATGAAAACCAAGGCTAGGACAACAAAAATGCCTGTCTGAAGGAAACAGGGGGAGTGGGGAAGCACAAAAGCTGTTAAGTGGAGCATCATCCTGTCAAAAATCAAAAGCAACAAATAGATTTGCCTCTTAATTAAGAACACTGTTACTCAGTCTTGCAATCCAGTCCCCTGTATTCTGGACAGCTGAAT
The DNA here is from genome assembly GCF_001431845.1 of Calidris pugnax. NCBI lineage: Eukaryota > Metazoa > Chordata > Aves > Charadriiformes > Scolopacidae > Calidris > Calidris pugnax. The sequence goes on along the minus strand of NW_015090999.1, from coordinate 4,953,920 downwards.
ATAGCCAGGTGGCTGTTTCCAGGCTTTGGTTGCTTGACAGCATGTCTGGCAGCATTGATGAGTTTTTTTTAAGTTATGTCTGTTTTGGTCTTCTGAGATTGAAATGCCCCAAACCATAGAATATTTTAAGTTCTTATCTTGATATTTTAATGGCTTGGAGGATTCTGTCTTTGGTTTTGTTTTGTTTTTAATTTTTAATATGGAAAAACATTTTTGTACCTAAATAAAGCTGCCTTTGCAACAAGCGTATAAAGAGCATCAACATTGAAGCAAAACATTTTCTTCCACTCAATTATTGCACAAGGGGCACATTTAGTTCAAAATGTTCAACAACACCAAAGAGAAAAGACATCTGGGTTCAATTCACAGAAGCCTAAGGCAACCAAAAATCCTTCTAAAACCACGTAGAAGCAGGAGGAGGTGATTGTTTCTAAGACAACAAAGGAAGCTTATCCATTATGCAGACACTTAACAAGAAGATATAGCTATATAAAAAGTTGAAGCAATTAAGGAATATTCAAGGCAGGGAAATAGACTAAAAAGAAAGACTCTGGTAGGTTGCTTTTGTGAGAGTGGTGTGAATGTTTCCAGTCCTCTTTATTGTGTTTAGAGAGAGACAGATGTATTATAGTGAGGATTAGCCTTATGAAAATTCCTGGAAATTGCAAAATTTTTCAAGTATGTTGCATTTTTCTACCTTACCAACTATCAAAACACATAACTCAAGTATTTCTGGAACACCTTGACTCTGAAGACAAACATGCATTAGTCTAGTGTTCTCTTTCTACTACTCACTTCTGTGAAAATGCTTTTATATTTCCAGCTATTAAATGGCATGTTGAGGGATGATGTTCCTTTGACCCCAGTGATCAACATTTTTGTGGTATCAGTAGAAAAAAATCTCTTTCATTGTGTCTTATTTCATGTAACTGCAGCTTGCTTTCTTGATTGCTATAAACCCCAACTTTTTAAAAAAAGGTTATATAGAGGCATTTGGTTAAGTAGTACCCTGTGGCATATTATCAGAAGGTTAATTTCACTGCATATCAGTTATTTTTCTTTTGCCTGTGAAAGTTTTTATATACCACAGTAATTTTTTATGACAAAGGATCTAAAAGAGCAAAAACCAGATCTTCTATATAGCAGTGATTGCCACCTTCCCCTATTTTATTCGTTCAGTTGTCTGGTTTCAAACCAAATACCATTTTTTAATTTTATTTGGGTTTTTTTGTTTTGGTTTCTTTTTTTGTGTGTGTTTTTTTCTGGGGTTTTTGTTGTCGTTGTTGTTTTTGGTTTTGGTTTGTGTGGTTTTTGGTTTGTTTGTGGTGTTTTGTTTTTTTGTTATAATTTCTCCTTCCACACTGTCTTACTTTTGGCAAAAAAAACCAACAAAACTTTTTCTAAAAAAAGTACAATCTGCTATTTCTCTGTTCAGACTTACAGGAGACTTTTTGTAATTTGCTAATATAGCCTTTCTCCTAATGGGTAACATTTACTGAAATACAGAACATTAAAAAAAAAAAGCTGGGCAGAAACCACCTCCTCACCTTCCGCATAAAATGTCCCCATATGTTCAAGGAATACAGGAGAGCAGGGTGTATTTCAGAGATTCATTACACATTAAACATCTTAATGGAAAGCATAAAGGAAAGCACAATAGAAAAATGCAGTGAAAAATGCAGAAAAGGAATGAGTTAGAACTTGCATCTAGTTATTTTGCACTGCAGTGAAATACTTGAAGATTAGGAAGTTGTAATTTGCAGTTATTCTCTGTCTTTGATCTACTGTGTCCAAGCCAAGTGAAGAACGTGCCAACATAACATTTCTAAGCCATTGTAAGGCACTAAAATTGTATTAACTAATGAAAAACAGATGGTTTATTTCCTTAAGTACTTACATTTACTTTCATAAACAGTCAAAAAGCTGACAAAAAAAATCTTAAACCTAAAATAAGAGGAAGAGAAAGACAAAAGCATTCAGAAAAAAAAATATTGTAACTAAACAACTGAGTAAAAGAGAATGAGAAGAATTAAGAGATCCAAATAATAAAAAATACTAAGAAGTATTGATTAATATTTAAGTAGATAGCTATTTATTGTTCTATTTATGAAAAATATAAGCCTATGTGGCACATTGAAACAGTTCTCTCACTGGGAATGCAATTTGCAGAAGGTGTGTGAGATTATGGTCAAAATCAAAACATCTAAAGATGTAGTTCTAAGCCCCGGTTCCCTAAAGATTTTTAAATTAGGGTTCTGCATTAATAATGCAATTTATAAAGAAATTTAGGCTCTGCAAAATGAGTTTTTAAAAAACGTTCCGAATGAAGGATGCTTTTGATGTCTACTTAAATACTGAGGATTGATGACTGCTGAATGTCTACTTGAAAAACATAGCACAGGAACTTGGTTTTGTTCATTCACCTAAGGAATATACAAATATCATAAGAAATTGTTAAGGACAACTGAATCTGGTAAACTGAAAGACACAGTTGATTTTTCCTTGCTGGTTCCCTAGAAGCAATGCTAACTACTTTTCTCTGTCCTTGGGTCCAGCCAGTAGCACAGCTAAGCATTTATTCACAATAGACACGTGGACACAAACACAGTACAAACACTCACATGCAACTAGTTTACATGCAAACTGTACCTCTTCTCTCTATTTTTCCATGCTTACTTGCCTCTGATCCACTGTGATCCCTCTCTTTCTCTGCCTTCATCCCCTATCAAATGAATAAATACCTCTACTTGTTTCCCAATTAGTCTCGGGGAAACCATTACTGTTTCCCAGGATATCCTAACTTTCCCCAGAAGGTCCCAATGCTCCCCTTGAAGATCAGCCATCTCTTTTGTGCTTCCACCTGAACCATCTATGATTCAGGAATGTCTCACAGTACTATTTGTAATTTCTGTCAGCTTCTTGTGCTGTTATTCAGTCTTTTGTCATGTCACACCCACAAATTTCTCATCATCTCTTCAGTTAGGTACACTTCACAGCGCAGGGCTTAGGCATCTGCCTGCAACCTTAGCAAAAATAATGTTAAAATACTCTGGAAAAACCACTACCTGCTTCCTTTTGTATGATAGATCAATGTTTTGCATTGCTCCTCTAACCCAGAAAATTAGAGACATAAGTTGAATTCCCAATGAAAATATAAGGGGACGGAAACTGAAATCTCCTACTTTTCAGGAGATGACCTTAACTGAGAGGTTGTTCTGGCTGCAAAGCTGCGATGTGTTGCTCTTTGGAAATTTTTTATGCTCTCTAGAAAATTGTTTGACGTCCACCAGTCCAGACAGGGAACAAGGAAGGATATTAGTCTAACTTCTGGGGTTGAGAAGTCTCAGTCTTTGATTTATCATTAATTTGATATTTTGGGGGCTAAAATACAGAATTAGAAAGCAAAAAACAGACAATCTCATCCCACCACTGCCCTCCTCCCAGCCTGGTGTGGGTATACCTGAAAACCAAAGATTGTGTTACCCAGATAATTTAGGAGTCACTGATATCCTCTTACAAAGATTTTATCGCTCTAAAACCTTGAACTCTTTACTGCACAGTAAAGAAATTTTCACTGCACAACGAAGCAACTGCAGAGGAGTAGGCAGCCCCTTTCTTTACACTGATTCTCTAGCTTAACTCCGATTTAGTTACCAAAGCATTTATTGGAAATTAGAATTTAGAAGACTTGAAGCCCTTCAGTCATAAGAAGCAATGATTTGCCTGGCAAATATTTCATCCATTAGGAAGTAATACAAAGGGAGACTAAGCCCAGCTGTCTATGAAAGAAACCAACCACACTGTATTTTGGCGGAGTGCAATTGTTTAGGAAAATATCAGGAATGCTTTGACAATTGTTACAACAATGGGTTTCTCGAGTGGTATGAAAAGGTTTCAGAACCCACTTAGGTTTATGTTAAGATGACATTACATGTAGCTCTATCAAGATTCAGAACATTACTTCTGATTAGTACTAGGAATGCTTGAAAAATGTTACATTAATAAAACTTCTGGGAACGGGCAGGAGCTGAATCAGGGATTTAGATCACAATGTTAGACGTAGCTGTTTCCATTCCACCTAAGCCTTATTTCAAACCTCCTTGTTTGGAGCTTGGCATAAGGCTTATTGTAAATTCTTGACACTTCCTAATCTTCAAGTTTTCCTCTTTGAAATGAACCACTGAATTTACTAAGATATAATTTTGAGATACAAAACCCAGATCTAAACTATTCTACAAAATAAATTTTGCAGATTTATTTCAACTATTTTTTTTTTCATTTGTAGCAAAAATAGTAACCAAGTTTAATAAATACGTTGTATAATATAAACTGTTCTGTGCCTGGAGGAATAAAAACAATAATAAAGGGCTTAAAAAGCCAGTGGCAAGTAACATTTGACAAGTCCCTTTAAATTTTAAATTTAAAATACCAGAACTGCAGCAATGAAACACATTTACCCCCCTACTTTTTGGAGGGAACTGGAAATAATGAGGTCAGGAATTCTGGCATTAATAAAAAAGGAAAATAAACAAAAATGTGACACTAATAATGAAGCCAGCTCCTTCAATCTCATAGAAATATATTTTCAAAACTGCATGAAACGTTCTAAAATATTATACAAAAATTCTCTCTTCTCATCCCACAAAAAAGGAATGAAAAGCTGGAATGCAAATCTTATCAAATGGCACTGGAAATAGTTAATTTCAGTAAATATTATCCTGTATTTTTTATGGTTAATTACTCATTAGTTTAAATGTGAAGGTTTTTAAATTCCTTTTCCCAAATGGAGGTTAAATTCTATTCATACAAATTTAGCTGTCTAAGAGTTATCTTCTGTGGCTGCTATTTGATACTGCAACATGTAAATCTCAACTTAAGCTTCTTGTCGTTCTTTCCACTTTAACACCAATCACTTTTTCAGTTGATTTTATCTACCTTTAGTTGCAATGAGAATTAAATAAATAAATAAATATAAGATTTTTTGTTCCAACTAAATAGTTCTCTGAACCAATATATGAACTACTAAGGGAGACAGATGAGTGGAGGATATGCTGAGGCACAGAGACGTGTGCTGTGAGCTTGCATTGACACCAAATACTTCATCAAGTCACTACAAATAGTAAGGCTTTCGTTTAGGTTTCTTTTATAGTGGATAGATAGAACTAAATTTACTCTGAAAGTTTGATACTAAACTTTCAGAAACAAGGACTTTTCATAGCTGTTCAGCAGAGATATGTGATCATATTTCAGGTATTTTAACTGGAGCTTTTGAGCACAGGGACTGCTGTTCTAAAAATACCTAACTCCTTAGAAATAGAGGTGAGAAGCAGAAAAGGAACATGCAGAGCTGAGAATTGAGAACTGTTCTGAAATACAGTGATCATTTTCCTGTGTACTACTTTCTTAGGACCAGGCCTTTTTTAAACATTGTTGTGTACAATATCCGCAGGAAAATATTGTAGTTTCGACTTCAGAAGTCTGAGAAAAATCAGTGGTTTTAAGCTTGCCCATCAAAAAGCATTTATTGTGTCAAATCGTCCCTCTCTATCGCACTGTCCCAAATGATATTGCATTAATAAAAGCAGTACAGTAATATATACCAATGTCATTTAGAACACTAACTCTAATGTCTAAAACACTTGATCTACTTGTGCTACAACTTTTGGTCTTAATTATACAAGAATAACTCAGGACAATTGGTTGCAAATTTTTTATTCCATTGTAAAATTGAGCTTTATCTTTGCTTTCATATTTTAGAATGCTTTCTGCTGCATAGCATATTTTACTTCAACTTATATGAAGAGATAAACTTTGATAAACTTTTTATTACGGATGTTAGATGTTTAAGACACTATTACACTAGAGCCACTAGGATGGTCCAGGGCTATAACACTCGTCCTTTGAGGAAAGACTGAGACACCAAGGCTTTTTCAGCCTGGAGAAGAGCTCGCTGTGGGGCACCTAACAGCAGCCCTCAAGGTAAGGGGATGTCAGAAAGGACGCAGAGCCAGGCTCACAGCAGTGGGTGGCTGGAGGATAACAGGACATATACATGAATTAAAACAGGGAAGTTCAGACAGAAGATCTTTTTTCCTGTGTGGACAGTCAAATAATGGAACTTATTGCCCAGAGAGGTTGTACTATTTTAGTCCTCAGACATTTTCAAGACCCAACTGGACACAGCCTTGGGCATCCCTGTCCTACCTCAGACCCGGGCTCTGCTTTGAGCAGGAGACTGGGCTAAAGCCTTCCTGAGGTCCTTCTCACCTGAATTATCTTATTTCTCTATGAGCATATGGTTAACTTAATACATATGAAAAAACTTATTTTTACTGTTTCTTGCAACTTGTGCACAGAATGACCTAAAAGTAACATGAGAACTTCCACAGGCAGGTAGATTGCTCCTCATAGGTAAAGAATGTCTTTCATTTACCCTGTTAGTAATTTTTCTTGATTCAAATATTAGTACTTCTTGTTTCAATGTGACAATTAGCATTTATAATTAAATTTATTATATATACAGAATATATTTTAATATATTTAAAATATACAAAAATATATAAAATGCATTAGTAAATAGCTTTAATTAAAACTCCTGTACAGTCTTTTTTGTTTCCACCTCCTCATTTTTTGTTCTAGTACAAGTTCAGTTCTGACCCACTTGTGGGTTTGTACTGTTACGTTCTGTGTTGTTCAAAAATCTAATAAAATAAGCAGCATTATATTTTAAATACTGATAGTTCCTCTGAAGCCTGAAGTTCTGCAGAAAATGTACCACTGGGAAATGGGTGTCCTTAGTACCTAGTGTTGCATGAAGTAAAAGCAAAGAGGTCACCCTTGCTCCAAAGGCTTATTTTCTAAATACATCACAGCAGACAATAGTGGCACACAGAGAGAAAATGGGGATTTGTAGGGAAATTGCACTATTCAATTTCACCAGCAGTGACCTTTTACTTAAGCATCTTTGAGCATACCTATTTTTAATTTTTTGGGGGAACTCTGAGTTTTATGTCTCTAAGGGAAGAATATGGATTTGATTGGAGTCTCTGACTTTTGTTTTTATTTTTTCAGAGAACACATATTTAAATAGGATTTCCTGTAATTCAATCTGTGCCCACAGCTTCTTGTCCTGTCACTGGAAACCACTGAGAACAGTCTGTCTCTGTCTTCCTTACACCCTCTTATCAGCTCTTTAGACACATTGCTGAGGTCCCTCTCCTCCAGGCTGAACAGATCCCTGCAGCGGGTCGGGCTACTCATGCACGGCTTCTACATACTGTGTAAGTGGAAGTTCACAGCTGAGACTCACCTATACGTCCCACCCTGCAACCCACAGAGGACACTATGCTGGAGCAGGTGGACATGCCCTGAAGGGATCTACAGTCTGTGGAGAGTCCATATTGGAGCATACTCCTGGCAGGAACTAAAGCCCATGGGGGACCCACATTGCAGCAGTTCTTGAAGGACCATAACCCATGGAAAGCACCCTGTGCTGCAGCAGGGGAAGGACATGACAAGGAACAAGTGGCAGAAATAAAGTGCTATGAATTAACTGCAACCTCCATTCTCTGTCCCTCTGTGTCATGCAGGGCTGCGGTGGCGGGCAGGAGGAAGGCAGAAAAGTCAGGAGGGAAGCTAAGCCAGGGAAGAAGGGGGGTTGGGAAAATGTGTTTTTAGTTTAGTTTTGTTTTGTTTTTTCTCAATATCTTGATCTGTTATTAATTGCCAATAAATTAAACTAATTTCCTCAAAGTCTGTTTTGCCCATGATGGGAACTGGTGAGTGATCTCCCTGCCCCTATTTTGACCTGTGAGCTTTTCCATCTTATTTTTTCCCACTGTCCTGTTAAGAAGGCAGCATGAGAGAGTGGCTTGGTAGGCACCTGGTGGTCAGCCAGGGTCGCCCCACCCAATAAACCTACTAGGATTTTAACTTACAAGGAAGGCTGAGATTTCATTCAAGAGATAAGTAAACTGATCTAGAGTAAAGAGATGCACTTCTGAGAGGTTAATGTGTATGGTCATGTAATGTTAAGTTGAGGAAGAAGGAAAGAATCCTGGGAAACCTCAACAGAAAGCTGAAAGGAGTGACTAGATTTCTCAAAGGGAAGGACAAGAGGAGTGTATTGTGTCTTCAAAAGCAATTAATCCAAATAAAGCAAATGTTGCAGACAAACATCTGTGTGCCGGATTTCTGAGGCCTGTTTGAGAATTTTATAGCCTGCCAAAAGTAATTTTGGAGGCTATCAAGGGTCAAGACAAAGAAGAAACCTTCTCCACCAGATTTTATTTGACATTTACAGGGAAGTAGAGAGATACCCTGTGACTTCAGGGAAACAAGTATTTGTTCAAGTATTTGTTCAAGATCTGCATAAGAAGTAATGATTTAATTGAACAAAAAAGTACTTGAAGATGTGGTCCAAAGCTGAATTAAACATTAGCTTTCTCTTAAAATATATATTTAAAAATATATATATCCCTTTTTATTTGACTTCAAATTTCCTCCTTCAAAGGGAACAGAACTAGAAATTCCCTAAATATATATATATAAGCTACCTAAAATGAAAAGACTCAGAAAGTATGCTTTGTGTATGAGGCTTTCAACACACGGCTTTACTGAAGCATAATTCTTTACTATCAATGTCTTATAAAAATTAAAATAGTAGTTACTTTTACAATTGTCTACACCAAAGTTTCAGTCCTAGCAATTTCTACATATTTAAATTCGTAGCATCTTACGTCCCCAGTAATGTTTGCAAAGTCAAATAAAATAGAGAAAATAATTAGAGAGAAATATCTACAAATATTTGGTCTAAAATTCAATTAATTTTTGTTCTCTTTCATGAATATTTCAGTTACTTTGTTTAGAAGAACAACTATTCTCAATAAGCACATTTCTCAGTATTTGAACTAGAAATATTTGTTTACTTATTCAGAAGACCTCACTCCATATGGCTCAAAGAGCAACACCTAAGCTATAATTACAGTTGAAATGCAACTCCATTTAAAACTCTTTTTAAAAAGTTGTTTATTTAATATCGCTTTACTTAGAGTTTTCCACTAATTTTTATTTGTGAGATTATTGCTCATTTTATCTATGAAGTTATTTAATTGAATGTATAATGTGTTAGATTTTTTTTTAACACCTACACAACTTTTCCTTGACCATTTTTTTCTAAAGATCAGGCAATCTTGCTAGATAACTTTTCATCTAGACAAGCAAGACATGTAGAGGTTAATATTAATATCAATATCTTAGCAGGCAGTAGAAATGGTGCCAGCAAAATCAGATGAGTTAATGATAAGCTTATATACAAAAATGTATGGAAGTTTAAGACTATCTGTATTGTATGTAACACAATTTGGCTATAACATAACACTTAAAGCTTAAATTGATTAGCTAGATACTAGTATATATTCTAGTTATTTCTCTTACATCTGTTTTGTAAATTGACCCTTTGTTTCTATGTCTTAATTTGGTGCTATTGGTCAGATTGAGTCAAAATTAATGGAAAAAAGTATTTTCCATATATTCCAAAATATAGTTTGCATGTGATATAATCATAGTTTCTATTATGCTAAGGGCGGGGGGAGGGGGGGAAGAAAAAGCTATAAAAAAAGGAATAAACTTTTCCTTAAGATAAATTTTTCAGAAGTCATTTGAAAATAGCCACAAAAGCATTCCCTGCCTTCATTTTATTTCAAATTGCAGGATCAGGTCTGTTACCATCATATTCCATCAGTCTGTTCATCCTTCAGTAGGGATAGGAAAAGGACTGATGGGAGCGGACATTAATTAGGGAAGGAACACATATGGTGAAGAAACCATCAAACACTATCATATAGGAAATAAATGAATCCTTAATGAACTAAATCTGCCATTTCCAATTACTAATCTCTCTTACTAATCTCTCTTTCTTGACCCTGTGTCTTCACAGACTCCCATGGGATCAGATTCTTGCATGAAAAAAAATTACAACAGATAACTCCAGTTGCCTGATTGTGAAATATATTTGTTGGTTTGTTTACTAAGCAAAATAGCTAAAAATAGCTTGAGCCTTTAAAACTTAAAAAGTTTCACTGGCATAAAACAAGACTGTATTCTACTACAGACTATCAAGAACCACTCAGGTACCACATAAATCAATGGATGCAACAACAGTGCAGCAGTATGGTTACCTAAAGCTGTTGTAAGAAGGGGACATGAAGGTTCTGTGGTAATCTTTTCCTTGTAGTTAGCTATGGAGAGAAAATCCTTGTGGTCTTAGAATAGGACTACAGTTTTGTTTTTAATGCCCTAAAAGATACTGCTATAAAATCTTATGACATGGCCATGTCTTGTACGTGCCACACAGATGAGTATAAGCAAGCTGTGAACTACTATTTGAATATAGTTTAGCAGCCTTCATTCAAGAGAATTTCTCTAATCTGCTTAGTGCATGAGGAGACCCATCTACTTAAAATCTCAGACATAAAAAAATCCTAAATCCCTAAAAAACATATAACTACTTGTGTGAAACATGGCTTCTTTGCTGTTTTGACTATAAAAAGCACAGAGCAAACAAAAAGGGATCCCTGTTTTTAAAAGTCCTGACCTATCTATCAGTGAAAGACTTGTAATAAAACAAAAAATAAATGTCTAGTAAGTAAGAAAGGAATTTAAGTGTCTACCTTTTTCCTCAGTATCATCCTTCTGATTCTATCCTCTCAGGAGACTGCCCTGATCACCATAGCACCACCAAGACAGAGTTGGTGAAAGCAGGCTTCCATCCCCTTGCTGAAGCCACATCACTGTCAAGTTATTAATGAAAAAAAAAATACCAACAGTCCAAATAAATGAGGAACAAAGGAAGTTTTTTACAGCTCATATTCAGTATTCAGGGGAACATTCAGGACACTGAAGTAATTTGAAGGGCAGAGAGGTGAATTGTTTTGCAGTATCGTTCCTCTAGAATATATAAATAATCCATAAAAAAAAAGGACTGGTCCAGAGTAAAAGAGAAATACCAATTTCTGTAAACATGGGAAGTGTTTCAGTCTTTCAGTCCCAGTTTCTCAAGTATGTGGTTAAAGCCTGGAATATGTACGGAGTTTCAGGTAGATACAAAGCCCTCTTAGACCTTTTAGATTTAGAGATGTTTAAGCCTCCCTTGCAGTTAACATGATGGTTGTCTTCATCATCATTGCTAGGTAGCTCACTTAATTCACTCTCTGCATGAGGAAATCCTGCTGAAGTTGAAGTTTTCGGGAAAATGTTTGGACCATCTCTTTTTATGCATAGATATAAAGACTTCTTGAAAAAAGGAAGTTAAGGAGATTAGAAATGAACAAAGCACCTTAGAATATGACAAGACAAGATTGCGATTTCTACCCCCAAAACTAATTAGATTATTTTAAACACTGATGTAACTGTGTATATGTTCCAAGTCAAATGGAAAAATTGGGAGAAAAGCATCATGTATCAGAAAAATATGGATTTGTGGAAGTACATAATTAAAACAGCCACTACCCCTATTGCGTAGAAGCTGCCTTGCATTACGGCACATTTGAATATAGATATATAAGATGAGAAAGCTGTTTTATTTTCCATAAGGCACTTCTGTGTTAAATATCCTTTCCTTACTAAATCTTCTCAGTTGTTTGGAGAATTGTTGACAATGATAAAGATTCTGAAGCATTTGTGTATTGTCATAGATAAACATACTGTGCTCTGATATTGGTGATAATATTGTACCTTTATTCAGAATGGACAGAATGTAGGGTGTCATAAGAGCCATTGCTAAAGTTTCCTTTTTATAAAGTAATTTTAAGGTAGTGACCATGGTTTTATATATTTGTGCGTGCATATATTTGTGTAAATTGTTAAACCTATGTCAATCTTATTGAGGCTTTGTTATGTCTCTGAACCAGTTGAATCTTGTGCAGGAACCATTTCTGTCCATATGTTTGCATATGGCTGAACTCACCGTTGACATTCAATAATTTTAATGAGCTGTCAGAAACAGTTTAGGCAGTAAGGATATGACTGATTTTCCTTCTTTGCATCTTTTCATTACAGGCTGTTGGTGAGGAAAAGAAATCTGACTGCTTGCTTGACTGTCCAACTGATTTGCTCTAGGGTACACCGAGAAACAACTCAAAGCTTCTTAGTAGTGCAGGCAAAATTTGGCTTTAAGGTCACAGCAAAATTAATTTAAGGAGAAATTGTGGTCTAGTATTTGGAAGGTTGATGACAGCAGGGAGAGATTTGTCAAGGTCTAGAGCTGTTTTTTAACAAGTTATGAATGAGAGAGGGAGTCTGAAAAAGTCAGAAGAGTTTCCAGGGGACGAAAGTGAAACTAGAAAGCTTGGAACAATTAAGAGAGCTGTAGCTTGAAGGCAGAAATCTCTCTTACTTCCCTTCGTTAGTCTTCTTCATATCTTTTTACTCTCCCACATATGAGGCTCCTGCCTGCTCCTGTTCCACCTTCTTGTTTGACAGATGATCCCCATCCATATCACAGACAACTCTTTCCCTCATAATTCCTATCTCATTTCCCTATGAACTACCTTCACTCGCTACATCTGCTTCCATTGCAGCAACCCCAACACACTCTCTCCTCTGTGGCTGCGCAGCAAGGGAAGTGAAGAACATAGCATAACACTACAGTCGATGCTGGGTTAGGAGAAAGATATGGGGAACAGAGCTTTCTGTCTCTCTCTCTCTCTACGGCTTGGAGAGATGAAGGAGACATAATAAGCCATGCCACATGACCTCAATTCTCCCTTAAAGTGAAAAAGAAGAGAAAACTCTGAGAAAGGGTTCCACAGGATATGTTGGTCACATAGTTGGTCTGTATCTCACAGGAAACATGAAAAATGAGCAGTTTTCTGTCCTTTGTGACTATAGCTCTCCTACTTTTAGAAATGACCTTTTTGCAAATGCTTTTATGGCATGTAGTACTGAGCTTTTCTGTCAGATATGCGTGAAAAATCATGGTGTTGCGATACAAGGAAATGACTAAATCTTGTTTGAATATGTTAAATTTTCTTATGTTTGTTCTATTTAATTTCTACAATGCTTTGGAGTACTTGTGAAGTAAGGTTGAATTTTGCAGTAGTCAGCACCATCTAAACAAGATTGCATAGGAGTAAGTGAAATGAGAATTAGACAATGACGATATTAGGTAACTTAATCAGTAGTCTAGCAGTTTTGTCACTTGAGTACTATCAAGACAAAAAGTATCTGCCTCAGTGTCATTACTAACCTACAGGTCACTCCTTTCTCTCTCCATATATGTTTTTTGTGTTGTGTCTACACTAAGAAAGCATAGTTTCACTGGCATTTTATCTTCTTTTTAATGGAGTTCTGACTAATAACAGTTATCTGTCTACAGAAGTGTAAAAGCTATGCTTATAATTAGGTTTCCCTAGTATTTTTCATCATTAAAGATACTTACCACCAAATACCATAGACAATAGAAGCTTAAGGGAGGAGTTTATCAGAAGGAAATCCATGAAAGGGTATTCATTACAAAGTCACCACATCTGTGAACTGGAAATTGTTGAAAGTCAAGTAGGTATTCAAGGAAAGTACCATGATATTTTTTACTCATTATTAAATTCTTTCCTTCATATATATGTCTTGACTACTGTAAGACCTTCCTCCTAACCCAGTAGGGTTGTTATTTTTATATTATGTCTTCATTTTATGGGTGATTTTTGCATGTGTGTGTGCTTACTTTTGCAGGAGGGAGAGATAGACACAGCATCTGTTGTGTTTACAGCAATCCTCTAAAAGCTTTGTATCTCCTGGGGTAAAGCAGTTTTTCTTTGTCACCTGTGAGTACAATGAGGCTTAGCTGTGTAAGATGCTATTTAAAATTCTTTTTTTTTCCTTCTACTTTATTACTTATATCAATGTTTTGGTTTTATTTCCATAAAATAAAGTGGTCCAGTAGTTGTCAGAAACAATGAAAAGCTAGGATTTACAATAACTTGTGTAATCTTAATTAGGCTGCATTTTACCATTGATTATCATTTTCTTTAGTTATATGATAACATACAATTTCTTTCCCACATTCCCTTTTGGCAAGTAATACAATGTCTACTTTTCCAGTCAGTTGCAGAGGTGTCATTTCTAGTGCCTTAGTACATAAGTAGTTATGTATATAAACATAATTTGGGTGATTTGCTGTATTGTAGGCAGTAGGCTACCTGTTGGAAGCTTCCCTCAGTGAACAGCGGAGAGATGCCATTCTAGGTCAGTCTAGTACATTTGCTAAAAGCAACCTGGGAGGACTTATTTGACTCATTCCATTTAGACATGTGACCAAGACACCTAAGTTAGTTGCCATGACTTCCTTAGTTCTTTTTGTAGTTGGTGACTATGCAGCCGTTAAATCTTCTCACTAAAGTCTCTAGAATTACATAAGATGCGTCTGAATTTGTATTTGCACTTGAGTACATGCTGGTAAATTACCTAATGGAAATCCTTCTTCCCAGCCCTTACTTGACTGTATACTACAAACACAGCATATCATCCCTTATTAGTTTTCCCTGTACTGAAATTACAGGTCAAAATAATTAATGAAGCTCATGATGGTAAAAATAAAATGTCTGGTATGATGTCTCCGAAGTATGTGAAGATTTAGAATAAGAAATGTGAAGAAGAAACTGGGAATAACAGAAACAACCACTTCCTACCTGGAAATGAGTAGCATTCCTAGATCAGCAGTTAAAGACAGGAAAAGATAACTATTAGTAATCTTTCCTCAGAAATTGTGTGAATTCCTTCATACTTACACAATACATACATTTATAAATGGTTTATAACAACATTTATATAGTTCCATATATACATTAGAATCAACCAGTGACAGGTACATACTTTAGTGTCTGGAAAACCAAAATGTAAGAATCTGTCAGTCAGAATTCAGATTCGAGATGAAGAAGCTGTTAGACTTTTTCATGCTCCACATCAGGAAGGATGGACTTTGTTATAATTATGACACATTCCCAACCCCCTGCACATTTATTAACATTTACAAAAAAAAATTCCCAGCATGACGGTACAATAAACATGCAGAGTGATGATTCATGCTCCTCCTTTCATATCTCTGTGATATTCTCCAGTCAGCTGCTCTGTTTAGGCACAGTAATCTCCTGCGTGACAAGCTGGATCAGATGGTGTGGTAACATTGTTCTACCAGTTTTAACTTATCTCGGCTAATGCCCTTCCAAAAGAGCTTGATTAGTTCTTGATAAGAAACTCAGAGTTTCGAAATACACTTTATTTAGATGTATATTTTTTAATTCCTCTTTAGATATTAGCTTTTACTTCAGGAGAATATAACAGTATGGACTTATGCTATGTGTCAATATGTAAAAAATAACTTATTTTGAAAAATTAGATATTTCAGAAGAAGTGCAGTAGTATGAATGTATATAAGATCATTGGATTTTAGTTCACAGAATCACAGAATGGTTGAGGTTGGAAGGGACCTCTGGAGGTCATCTGGTCCAAATCCCTTGGTTGCCCAAGGGATTTTGAATATCTCCAAGGATGGAGAATCCACAGCCTCCTTGGGCAACCTGGTGTAGTGCTCAGTCACCTTCAGAGTAAAAAAAAAAGTTTCCTAATGTTCAGAGGGAGCAGCCCAGAATGAGACACAACTCCGAGCGTGGCCTCACCAATGCTCAGCAGATGGAAGGGATCACCTCCCTCAACCTAATGCAGCACAGATACTATTAGCCTTCTTTGCCACAAGGCTACATTGTTGGCTCATGGTCAAACTTGCCAGTCAGCCCCAGCTGGTGCAATTGTTAAATTTTAGTTGCTAAAAATCAATACATATCTTCCAAAATATTGCCCAATTGCTTACAGAAATTTCTCCAGTGCTATTAATTATTAACTTTTAAAATCCTTTTGAAACATATGCAATTGCAAGTGCAATTATTTTAGTACAGCCACTATAATGATAAATATCATAGAGAAGTTAAATACTCACCCTAAACTTGCAGGTAAACTTTCATACAAAGTTCCAGTGTTTTATGTTTCCATATATGAGGTGTCATGAAGACAAAAGCAATTTAATTTTAATACTTCATATCTGTAGATCTTACTATGTGGACCCTTCATGCATAACTGTGAAATAGCAATGTTACAGCCATTGGAAGCACTTAGAAAGTCTATTGAAGGTGTGTCCCTTGCTGGAGGCAGATCCTTTGTGTACTTTTAAAAGAACTGGTTTATAAACTAAATCTTGCCAGTTGGGTTTGGTTTTTTTTTGTCTGTGATAATTCCTCTGACATTGTTTTTTTCTTTTCTTTCATTATTATTAGTCTCTTCAGAACGTATATGTTGAATTTGTTAACTAGTTCAGACTAGCAAATGGCTTTTGCTGATCCTGGCTTCTGCACTTTGCTCAACACAAGTGGGGTTTTTTTGCGAATTTAGACAATGGAATTCCAATCTAATTATCTAGGCTCTCTTTGCAGTGGAGAAACAAAAAGTTTTTTATGGTGTGATTTAGCCACTTTATAAATATAGAAGCCAAAAATAGTCCTGAGATAACCAAAACAGGAGTCTGAAATGACTACTGCGCTTCCAGGTGTTTAGATTGTAGATACTAAAAAGTTAGACGGTATGAATTACACTCTGAGTATGAGATCAAGAATTTTTCTCAAATCCTTCCACCAGAGAATATTAGACTCAATAATACAAACATACTATTAAACTTAAATTTTGCATTTGTGGGACTTCACAAACATATAGCTGGACCTTCAATCTTACAATGTGTCTATATTGGTGGAAACTTTTTAAGAACTAAAGCTTGGTCAGTCTAAAGTCAGAAAGTTAGAGAAAAGATTCTATGGTATACAATACTAAGAAATTGCTAAAATAATTCTAAATAACATACTGAAGAAAAGAAAAAAAAAAAAAGATTTATTTCATTAAAAGAGTCCACTGATATGAAGTAACAGTTTGCCTGCTCAAGCAGGACTGGGCTTTCTTCATCTTCTCTCACACTCAGATACTGTATTTTCACATATTCTGATTAGACTCCTGACACGGCACTTGAAAGCCTCCCTCCATCCCTCAGTTCTAGCCCTGTTGCTGCTCCCACCAGCTGTGCAGCAAAGAACATAGATTAAAACGTAGAAGTGTTCATAATAGCAGAGAACAGGCTGTTCTTCCCTCCAGGAGCAGCTTGGTTGTACAGATGAATATATTTTTCTAGAAGAAAAATAATGGTGTTCTGTGCCAGTCTGTCCTTTCCCTTGAACACGAGTTAGTAACTATAGTCTTAAAAGTTTTGTGCAAGGTTCATATCCATGTGTCACAAGATCCATACAGCAGTTAATGAGAATACTTTAGCCAAAGTGGGAGCTGATGTGTCTGGACGAGGATGAGCTTGACTGCTTCATCATTATTTACATGACTGCCCACACAGCCAATAAATAACACTCTCTACAAATAAAACATGCATAAAATAGGTAGAATTCCGGCCTCCACCTCTCAATGCCTTTTCTTATTGTGAGGTGAAATGAGATCTCACAGAGCAGATGGAGTTTTTCACAGGGAGACAGGGATGGTAGGATGGTATTGAATTAGCACAGACATATAGCAACCTGATCAGGAGAGAGCCCTAGTACATTCTCTGTGTTCCTGAGAGAGGGAATATATATGTGGAACACATTTTCTCTCAGATCCACTAAGCAGAATTTAGTGTCAACTCAGTTGGGCTAAAAACCTGGAGCCCTGTTAGATCTCTCTCCTTAATGACAGTAATCCTATTGTCTGCCTCAGGCCAATTATTTTTCTATGTTTGAATTGCAATATTGCAATCTATTACAAGAGTGCAAGTTAGGTTTTTGGGTTGGTTTTGTTTTGGTTTTTTGTTTGGTTTGGTTTGGTTGTGGTGAGGTTTTTTGTTTGTTTGTTTGTTTTTAATGAAGAAATAAACAGTAGAAATATGGAGGGATTTCCATGTTGCAGATTTTTTTCTCTAACAAAACAAAGAAAATATCCTGCAAAATTACATTTTTATATTCTTGGTACTAGAGCTTGGTCACTGAGGAGTGTTCATGTGCTGCTGGTATTTTTCAGCTCAAGGCTTCAGAGCTTTTGTCAGGAGTTTACTTTCTCTTTCTTCTTTTTTTTTTTTTTTCATTCTTCTCTTAATTCCCAGGCTTCATGACATAAACAAGTGGGATTTCCAAGTATCATGTATTTCCCTGGGTTTTCTTCCATGAAGATGAACGTTTTATATTAAAATTCTTTAAAAAAACCCCAAACTTTCCACACCACATTTTTTTTAGTATTTGATAGCTATCTCTAGATATGTAAATATTGTGAAAATAAACTTTCTTAATAAATTCGTTATATAGAAATGTAAAACAAAACAAAACAGCCGCACCTTATTTCATCCCTATGCCTGCCATAGTATCTCAATATAGTTCTTTACATCGAAGTTATTTTGATGTTTGTTGTGTTATCCTGCTGCTATGGATTCCTTACGGTCCTATTCCAGTATGAGTCACTGGGGTCTCATTTAGAGCTGGACAGAACATTTACATGTTCAAATGAAATCTATTGGAGATGTACCTATGCTTGAGGCAAGCATCTCAAGCCCCAAGATAAACATTCATTTCAACATTATAATGTTGGCCTCCTTTTCTTGCTTCAAAATACTCATAGAAACGATTTTTAGAACATACATACCCAGTGAAATGGCTGGAGATTTACTGGGCTAAAATTAAAGAGCACAGCTGTTTTTTAGTAACAGCATATGAAGCAAGTGGAAAAAAAATGCACCTTCATTAATCGCAAGTAATAATGGTAGCAGTTATAGCATTGTGTTTAAATGAAGAAATTGCCTGGTGGATCCTTTGATAGGATTACTTGCCAGTTTGCTGGGGACATGAATTTTCTCTGAACTTAGCCTCAGGTTTACTGCTCACTGAGCTAACATAAACAGGAGGCATTGCAAGGTGACCTTTTCAGTCTCTTGCAGTTTGCATCATTCTTGAGCAATTTAGTGAGGGAGCAGCATTAGCACTGGCCTCAGGAGAGATGAAGCAGTTCCACTTCTCCTCCCAGGTGAAGAGGATGTGGCTCTTTTTATGCCTAATAGCGGTATGATGGAATGAACCCAACAACAATCTATGTATGAGATACCATATTTCCTACTGCCTCATGCACCTTATGTTCCTGATAGGAGATCAGAAATTTTGCTAGGAATCCGGCTGTGGCTGCAAAGGGCATGTAGCTTCCTCCTGAATGAGGATGTCTTAAACTAACTCACCATTGATTAGCTTCCTAATGATAGCTGCGGGACTCCCAGGAGCAGAAAAGAAAGCCTTCAAATGCTCATACAGGAGGCTAATAGGAGCTCCAATCTTATTTGAGAAAAATCTGGCAATGAAAGTTAGTGGAAGTAAACCTTGGACAGATTTTATAGGAAAGTAAGCAGATAAATTATGTGCCAGCACAGTGTAAATAGAGGAGCATAATGGTGACATGAATTAATGACATGTAATGAAGTGCTAAGCGCTATCATTATCGTTTCTTCCCAGCATGTCTTAAACAGCTGCAGCTGCTGCTGAAACAACTTGCAATAGAGCTTGTTTGAAGAGTTTACTAGAAATTGCATAGGATTTTACAATAAGCTGACAGTTTATAAATTCTATTTCAATTCTCCCATTATACAATATACACACTTCATTTTGCTATATGACAGTACATGTTCACTGAACTAAATCGCACCAGATAAATCACCTTCTGTGTTCTCATGTCATAGCTCCGTAATCAAGGGATAAATCACCATGCTTTGAGGCCGTGTTGAATGAATAGGTAAAGCCTGTCTGAAAACTATCTGCACACCAAAATAAGCCTAGAGCTCTCAGAGTTTCTAAACTGAAAAAGCCCCTTTTATGTGCAAATGATGGGAGATGAACTCTCACTGATAATATTAGTGCATCATTGGAAAAAAAAAAATAAAAGGAAAGATAAGGTATCAGAGTATTACATAGTGTGGTTGGAACAACGGGTTCATTCCCTGTGATCAGCTACTGGATCTGATTTTACATGGAAACAGAAATCAATCCTATATTACTACCCACTGTGCTATGTAAGAATGGCCAGTTATTGTTTTCCAATTAGTTGATGCTTAAGTAGAATTAATACACTTTTCACATGCATAGAAGCAATTAAAAAAAAAAAAAAGTAAAAGTATCCATTGTTAAGCTCAAAGGGTAATGTAGATAATTTTGAATGACTGTGTATCAATTACATAGTTGAAACAGAGATAGTATCATTCTTTATAAACATTTGCAAACATCTGAGCATTTTAATTAGATAATGGTTAATGTGATTAGTCCAAAATAGCGTGGGGGAATGAAGATTTGGAATAATAGATCTGGGAATTAATAAATCAGATAATTGTACATGTACAAAGACAAAAACTTGGACTTTGCATTAGGAAAAATTGTTCAAAGTACATTCTTACCCATTTCTGTAATCTGCTTTCTGATTTACATAATTATAACAACACAGCGACTACAAACCAGCAAATCTCAATAAAGATGCTGATCTCCCAAAACAATATTATATTTCTGTACATTTGAAGCTTTGTACTTCAATGCAATCCCATAAATTATTCATTCTTAATGGCTTTTAAATGTATAATTAAAGACACCAAAGATAACCAGGTAAAAAGTTCTTGATTTCTAAAATGTGTATTATAGTTTATATTAAATTGCAGGACACTTGTACATAACACAAAAAGTACTCCTTTCATTCAACTTCAGAATAAAAATCTAAACATTATAAGTATGAATTAAAAAAAAATATATATATATTTTTTAAACCGAGCAGTACAAGGGTATGTTTAGTTCTTGATAAAAATTTTTTAAAAAGTAATTTTGATCTAAAAAAAGTAATTAATAAGTGAAAATTATTCGGTTATTTGCACACAAAAAAATAATAATGTTTCGTGTAAATAAGTTATTGTTTTAATATAAATTTTTATTCACATGTAAGGAAATACCTCTGTACAGCAGGGAGGTGCTTGCAGGTTTTGGTACGCAGATCTCTTCAGACTCATTTAATTGATACCAAATGCTGATATACTGAAATTTTTGTACTGATGATACTGAGGTAGGCCAACATCTTTATGCAGAAGGGTTTCAACTAGAGTGCAAATCTTCCAGTACACTATCTCTGTTTTGGGTTTATGTAGCTTACTGAATTGCGGAAATAGTGTGATGGAATGTGCCTTTTATGGACAAGAACAACTATTATTGTTTACTAACTGCTGAATGTGAAAGACTAAGATCCTGCTGCCTTAGGATGTTTTTGAAAGCCTACTTCTTAATTCATACAGGACTTTCAGCTTTTCTAAGTATTGTTGGAAATCTCAGGCAAAGATTTCTGTGAAAAACTCTTTAGGCAGTATCACTTCCTTGCACAGGAAAAATCTATGCACAGTCTTGAAAAAGTACTTTGTATTTCTGTGAGCAGGGTTCTTTGGTTGAGTATCTAATGAAAAGTTCAGTCAGCAACGCTGTTTTGTAATATCATATGCTTTTAGACACTGTAGTGTGTTAGGTTCACAGATGAAAGAACTATATAGACACCCAGAATATAGTCTTTTGAAACCTGTTTTGCTCTAATACATATATTTTGTCCCTTGTTCATACTTTTTTTTTATCTAGAACAAAGTTGATTTTCAATATGTCTGTGAATAGGGTAGCTATGAATTCATGTATCCTATTTCATCATCTGAGTAAAACAGCCTTTCTGCATTTTTAAGTATTGCTTTTCTGATGGTAAATGTAAATGCAATACAGACTACCTTACCTACAGTTAGCTACAGAGCTTGTATATGTTCCCCAGAACAATCATGTTGAGATTCTAGCTGGTGCACTATAACCACACTACTATCACAAGATTACCAGCAACAAGGGCTCTTCCTCCTTCCCCATCCTTCACTTCACTCCTGTCATTCATGCCTGCTATGGTAATGGTACTGTTTGCTTTCTGTGTATAGCACTGAAGTCCTGTGAACAACAGGAAATGCCTATTTATTCATAATTACATTTCCCTTACAACAGACTATCCTAGATTAAACAAAGACGATGGGGAGAAGACGGCTTATAGATCTCATTTTCTATGCCGTGCTGTTTCATTTAGTCAGCTGGGTGCTGTAGTTTAATATATATTCTTTCAATATATGTATCACTGGAGTATGTGAATACATTTCAGAAATGTGATTCACATCTGTCATACATTCTATATTTTCATATTTTCTATATTTTCATTTGCAGTGAGGGAGAAAGAGGTGAACAGAGTTCTTTGTTTTGGTATGAGTCTGTTGGTATTTGTTTGGAGCTTCTTTGTTCATGAGTGTTTAAAACTCACATTGCTGTTAAGTTATATCATAAGTTGCAAAGCCTTTAGAAACATACTGTGTACTTGAAGGGGTAGGTAGTAGCACTTAGTTTATTTAAGAGCACTTTTCACTGGTCACTGTGTGAAAGGAACTGTCCTCTTTTTGCACGGAAGCATTGCTCTGACAAGCATTGCCCTTGTGTCAGAGGGACCAACTTGGGTTCTGTGCTCCTAAAAGAGTGTAGCAAGAGGGAAAGTTCTCCAACCTGTTTTCCTCAGGCAGAGTCCCATCTACATCGTTATACCTCCATACTTCACCAGTATGGTAAGGTGTACTGTTCAAACCAGCACTTCCTACTGGTCCCACTTCCTACTGATCATGGCACAGCCTCAGCACTTGCTCCTGGTTCAGAGCAATCCCCCTCTTCCTGATTCCTGCTTGATTATCCAGTCAGATTTCAACTATAGTCAGAGCAAGTGAAATCTTCCCTCAATTATTTTCCTTCAGGAAACGGAATTTCATCAAAAAACAGGCTATGGAGTGGCCTTCATAGGCTTTCACAATGTGACTGCTCGACCTCTAGTCAGTTACTTCTGGTGAACTAGACATGTCCCTGTCCCAAAAATACATAACAGATCTACAAGAAGGAAAAAAACCTAATACATTTCCCATTTCTCATTGCATTTCAGGATGATGTTTATTTTACATACTTTTGTTCTTTATTTTTACTTCCAAAATGAAAACCTCTAAAAACTTCTAACAAACCTGTTTGACTTCTTAACATTTTTTTTTTTTTAATCTTGGAACCACATCTTATTTTATCAGTTAAAAAAATACAAGAATAAATCATTTACAAAATGTAAGATTGAAGTGTTTTTCATCACTGCGTACTTAGAAATTTCTTGGGTTTTGTTCAAACTTCTATCAGAGAGGATAAAGAATCAAACACCAAAGAACAGAAAAGTAAAGAACCACGTATTCTTTCTATGAATTTCTGACACTTTCTGCAGTCAGTAAAATTCCAAACTAGCCTGGGAATCTCTTGATTTAGTTAAATTATCAGAAAAAAAATATGCAGTTTTAATGTAGACAAGAGGAATATCTGTAACCAGAAAATATTCTGAGGGAGGAAACAGAAAGGCCAGTATGGATTATGTGTACTTCTAACTCACTTTCTTTGTGAAATCTTTACCTGTAATTTCAGATAACTTCTGAATTTCTTGTGTAACTAAAAAGGCTGAAATCTGAGCTTGTCCTATCCACACTCTGTATGCTGAGAATGAGGAACAATGCCCAGGAATATGCAAATTGATTTTCTGTGAAAAATGAGTTACATAAAAATGCAAAAAGGAATTAAGATTTTGAATATTGAAGGTCATTTCACTCCAGAGAATGGGACAAATTGGTGGGGTTTTTTTTTGCGTATTTTAGCTGTAAGATATTTTGACTTATTTTGAGAATCACATACAAGAGGAGGAGAATATGTTGAAGAGCTATTAATCAGGTTCTATTTTAATATTGGTAAGTTTGATTACATTTAAATTTTACTGGGACTCAAGAAAAATGAATTAGCCTGAGGAATTCTTACCTGCACTCACCTACATACTTTCATGCCTATTTGAGGTATAAAACTATATGTGTAGCATATTTATATTAATTTGTACTGTGGAAGGTTTTGCAGGTCACAGGAAAAGTATTCAACTGCATATGCGTCAACTAAGCATATCAGATGACACTGTTTTACATGGTTGTATTTATTGTGAGTTTGCACTACAGGTCTTTTTTACCTTTAAATTTACCATGTATGTAGTTATACTGAGGCATACATGCATTTAAATATCAGTTCATTGAAAGATTAGCTGAATTAGTGTTTCAGCGACTGTGTCTTGTTACTGAGTTTTTCCTTGTTCAAAAGGTTCCTTGTATACATAGGTATGATAAATGCGACTTCCAAGTCCCCTTTCTTAAGTGTCGAATTCATTCCTTTTCATCTAAGATACACAGGGTCCCTAACCAGCATTTTGAGAACTCACATGATGCCAAATATTTTCAAAGGTGAAATGTCCAAGGAGAGAAAAATGTCTTTCTTCTACACAGAGACTACCTGTTAAAAAATTCAGATCAAAGATAAGCTGGTTTTGATGTATGGAATAGGTAATGTGTATTTGTCACAAGGATTCTGTTAGAAAGTCCCATAAATATTTTTCTTATGAATACAGAAAAAATAAGTCCATGACTAGTATGTGAATACTCTAAATCATTTCCAGTCCTTTCCACACACTGCAGGAAGCAAATTAACAGGCTTTTAAGATATACTCCCTTTTAACAATGCCGATGTCTTTTGGTTCTCCTTCCTGCATTTTAAGAACATTAAGCCCTTTCTTATTAGAATAAATTTACTGATTTCTATGCAAGTTATCAGCATGCAGAGAAGCCTTCCAATCTAATCTTTCATCTTTTGTTATATCTGATGTGAAAACAGTCCTTTTCTTCAGTAGAATTTTCACTGTTCTATCTGCTAGTATAATTTTGACAGTTCCGGTCTTTAACTGGTACATTCAATATATGTTTTAAAACAGAACTCATACCAGACTTTTAATTATTTTTTTCCAAGTTCAGTGCCAGTGTGAGCAGAGTTAAGTCAAGACAGTATTTCCGAGTGTATCACTTTGGTAAAAATATTCTATATAATACCTTGCCTCTATCAGTGTCTGGTAGCAGGTGCTACCAGCTCCAGGGGAACAGATTGAACTATTGAATCTAACAGGGTCTTTTCTGAGCTGGATGTTTGGTTTTTTTTCATTGAGTATCTTTTATTATTTTCTTTTTTAAGTATGATTATTTTACTATGAGGTTTTTTTAACCACTTTCTGAACCATACTACAACTGCTGTGGGTTATGACATGCAGCATTTTGACTTGACAGATTATGACATCAGTGTGACTAAATTCTCACATCTTCCCCTTCATTTCAGCACCTGAATTCATAACTCATGTGCTATAGATGCAGCATTTTGCACTACGGAACAGGAGAGAAAAGAGGTTTTATAGATATCTAAAGCGGCATTTTGTTTGGAGGCTCCCTCCTGTTCACAGACATTAACTTTTAAAATCCTACAAGAAATAACCATTGAACAATTGACTTCAAAGTCTCCAGGTGCAGTAGCAACTTTTCTTGCTATAGCAGTTTTTATATCTTTTTTCACCATTTTCACTGTGAGTAACACAGCAGGTATCTTTTCTTGTCCTCTGAAACACAAATGAATGCCTACCCATTGGCAGGCAAAGGGAACTAAAATCATAACTAACACATTTGTGTTCATTTTAAAGAAAAACAAATGATTGGTCCCAATTTTTTCTATATAAGCCTGGAGAAATAAAAGCTCAAAATGCTAATTTAGAGGAAATGTTGGGCATGTTTTAGTACCAAAAGAAGTGTAGTGTACCTTAATCAAATGTATCCAGAATAAGATCAAGTCATGAGAAACAGAAAACTTTGTCTGGCTTTCCATGCATGGGACAGACAGGATTTTCTGGAGAACTTAAACCTGTGACCGCTAATGCCAGCCAGGCAATATTTGGAAATTTAATTATTCTTCCCAGTAATGACTGCAAATGGCTTTACGATGCATTATTGAAAGGTTCAGCCTAGGTACATGTTTTACATTGCTCATCTGTGAAACTTTTTTTTTGGATACTCATTTTCCTCTCATGGTATAAGAATACCAATGTATTGTTATTCAAGGCTTCACGACAACTATCACTACCCTACTGGACTCAAAATTGCTTCTGAGGTTCGCAGTCTGGTTGTCAAATTTCCCTATTCTCATCCAACACCCTGCTGAAGCATAGTTTTGGACCACATGTTTTCTTCCTACCTGAGTTTTTGCAGGTGCCTCCTCTAGTTCTGCAAACATATTTCACCTGTTTCCTGTTCTTAGTGCTGGCACTTGTTGTTTGTCAGTTCATCCTGTCCGTATTCCCTTTCAAAGCTCATTCACATGCTTATAAACAAGTGGATCACAAAATATGGTTTGCAAGGGATTTAGGTCTGAATTCTGATATTTTCATGCATATAAAAAAGTCAGTTTCAGGTACTAAGCCTCTTGTTTAACACAATAAGCAGATCTAATATTTTTATTAGAAAATAAAGGTAACTAAAATTATTGCAGATCAGACTTTAAAACTGCCTGGCCTTCTTTTGAAGCTTCTTGATTACCAAGTCATTCCTAATGTGTTGTCCATGACGAAATATTAGCAAATATCAGTAGTATACATACATTACTATATACACATATATACAAACAATATACACATATGTATACTATATATATGCAATGTATGCAAGCATATATCATACAGATTGTTTTGCCAATGTGCTACCCCCTGTCACTCTTAAGATCTGTAATGTTATAATGTATGGGCTTGCTGGCCTATATGAAGTAATGCCCTCTGGTTGCATCCTGGTTCTGGTTGCATTACCATAGGATTGCATTTCTAGTTTAGTTGTGAACAATTTATCTGTGTATTCTTGAGACTGGGTCTTATATTGAAATATTCCTTTCTTGAGAAAAACACTTGTAACATTTTCATCTATTTTACATGTAACATTCAGCCAGTGGTTTACATTCATCTCTCCCTAATTACTGTGTGTGAAAAAAATCCTCACCTTTTATAAGCTCCGTAGCTACAGAGATTCTGTTGACAATTTTACAATTGAAGCTGACCCAGGTAGCCTTCAGTAAGAAGCTGGCTGCTTTGTTTGCATACTTGATGTTTTCTAATGACAGGTGACCTTGTTCTTAGGGCAGGACTCCAGGTGCTTGCACAAGCAATATGTTATTATGAAAACGTGTAATCCTGAACACTGTGGCCAGAATTTCCACTGGAAAAAAGACTTTGAGTAGGGGGTAGAGCTCGTTTTCACTCTTAGACCATCAAGATTACAGAGGAAAATAGCAATATAGGACCATATTCCTAGTAATTTTTAGAAATTCATGATCACAGACAGCAACAGATTTTTTATTAATTAGTTTGAGACAGAAAATCTATTATTGCCGAGATTGTTACTCAGATTTCTAAAGGAATTAATATGGCACTATATTTTTCTTGGTACAATGAAACAACAAATATTAATAATATAATTTCAGAATTTGAATTTATAAACCTTCTGAATTGCTACACTATTTTAAATTGCCATAGTTAACACTGTTGTCTGCCAGTACCTCAGAAGATAAGGGCTTCTTGGTGCTGCACATAAATAACATGGTATGGCCACAGGAATGAATGAGTGTACTATCAAAGGGGGAAAAGGGATTGAGCATGACATTAAAGAAAAGCTTCCTGTAAAGACTGGATACTAAGGAATTATCATTGCTTGCTTTGCATACAAAATAAATTCCCAGTATTTTTGAGCTTTCTTTGAATTTCTGGTCTTCAAGTTTATTTATACAGTAAGCTTCCCCATTTATCTCAAAAAGAAGAGAAAAAAAAATGCTTCAGCATAACATTTGATTGACTAGATTTCATAAAAGGAAAAATCCCTCTGTATCTATAGTTATGTTGAATGGACTAGTAAGGGAGTAATTTGAGAACATGAGCTGAGGAATCCAGTTTCCTCTGTAGACTTAAGGAGCCGTTAATGGAAATTAGTTCTAAGTCACATTGATTTCATTCTTATTAAAGTGGCAAAGATATGGTCCTTTTAAGGATTAAACACTCGTATAAATTGCAAAAGGTACGGCAATTAGGTTCATTCTTGCTGAACTGAACCAGGAAACCCTCCTGAACAGCATGAATTCCTCTCTCATCTTAAATCTTCATTTAACAAAGGCACCTACAGATAAATTCACTGAACTATTCAGCAAACTATTCAGGGTCAGAAAATTAAAACATTGGACAGAATGAATTTATATCCTGTAAATATCATCTTTTTTAAATAATAATTTTAGAAAAATATTTTTAGGTTGCCTTTTTAAAACACTGAAACTGTAGGAAAGGCCAAACTAAAATTTTGTCTTGTTTATCTCTATGTGAGACTTAAACTCATCATTATATTAATGACTGAAAAGAGAACTTTATTAGTACTTTTCTTGAGATAGCCATGTACCTGGTGAAACAGGCTGAGTCAGTAAAAGTGGGAAATACTGCTTCTTTAATTCTTATATCAGTTCATTGAGCTGTGGGGTTTGTGAGAAAGATTTAATAGCCTACATAAATACTGGCTCTCAAATATCCATAGCCAGATAACTGTGGGAAATTTTTGTTGTAATGCAGTGAAGGGAGAGGGGGTAGAGTGTGTGATAATTGCCCACCTTTGCTGGTGTTTTGATTATGTTATTTTGACTGTGGAGTGGGAAATTACTGATGTAAGCAAAGTTTGTGAAACAGTGTGTGCTACGAGGGATGTTCCTGTCACCATGATGTAAAATGTTTTGGTTCCCAGAGATACAAGCCAAGGCTGAATTTTACCCCTTTGCATATAAGTTCTCATAGTGGAATCTTATGTTGGCAAATGACCTTCTAATCCCTTAGTCATATTATGGCTTTGGAGGTAGGTGACACGCTAAATAGAAAATAAGATACCGTACAGTCTATACAAGCACTGTGTGTGCATGGTAATGTACTTAGAGATGTTTTCCAGTTGAAGCAAAATTTTTAGGTACCTTAAGCTTCTACTTTTTTTTTCTTTCTTTCTTTCCCCCTGCAAAGCTATACATTACTCATAACACTTCTGTATGTTTGTAACAAGGCAGCCAGTTTACTACAGCAAATTTGGAAGTAAAACTGTTGCCTTCAGTACCTTTCTTGTTTCTTTTCCAGACTGGGGAATTGATGTTCATTTTCATTATGATTTAACTCTTTCTTGTAGACCACTGCAACCTACTGGGAACGTTTAGAGTTCATTCTCTAAATGTTGTTGCATGAAATTACATGAGATTGCAGGTGGTTCACACAGACTGTAAGGAATGAAACCAACCAAAAAAAACCCCACACCAACAAAAATACATAGACAGTTTCTCAAATTCCACTAAAACAAGAAATGTCAGTAAAAGAGTGGCAGAAACACTCAATTTGAATCAGTTTGTCTCAATGCTTGTATTCTGTTAGCAAGTGGAAAGCTCAGACTGACATGTGCACTATGTTGCAGATTTGTCATGGCTTAGTTTCTTGTGACGTGTGTATTATTTAATTAACTTCAGCCATGTAATCGAAAAGGGTGCTGACTGCAGGAAGAAAAATCATAGTTTCTTGGAAAAATTTGGATGTGCTTGGAAGTGCTTTTATCCTTTATTAAGTGATATCATGCTTTGTGATAGACTAAAAATCTACTGATTATACTTTGCTATGTTTATGTATACATCTCTGATTGCAGTATATAGTTTTTAAAGCAGAAAAAAAAGGCTGTTCTCTGAACCAGGAAAAAACCCCACAAACCAAACTAAACAAACTCTCCCACAGAAATTAATGTCTTGTACAACAGAAACTATGTGTAATATAATTCAGTTTAGAGATTATATTATCCATTTTATCTGTATCTTTCCAGGCATCATTATGCTTTCCGGTCAATGGGATTTTTTTAAAATGAAAATTTCTTCCCATTGTTACATGAAAAAAGAACATGCAGTTGGTATCTGAACACTGAGAATTCCTTTAAAAGAAGAAAGAGCAATAACTATGTCAAAGTCATAGTCCTGTAGCAGACCTCAAGCAAGACCACTTAGCTTCAAGAACATTAAGAAGGAAAGAGGAAAAGAAGGAGGAGGACTGGAAAGAGAAAAAATACTATTTCATGCAGCTAGCCATTGTTTATATTTTTGTGTTCTTTCTTCCTGGCCTGAGGACCTCCATAGTCATGATTACCCAACACACGACAGACTGAAAAGCATTCCTATTTTCAGTATTTGTGAAATTTTGCAAACAAGTACTTGAAGTAGCAACAGCATCCTGTGTGGTTTCTCCCTGACGGCTTTTAACTTTCTTTTTAATAAAGGCTTCACAACTTCTTTAGTATCCAAGCTAACATGTTTGTTATCTTCATCCGTTTTGATAATTCCTCTTTAGATCACATCTTTATTCAGAATTCAGATTGTGGAGATTTTTTGAAGATTAAAACATAGGAAATAAAAATTAAGACTTATAAAATCATAGAATCCTAGAATGGTTGGAGTTTGAAGGGACTTTATAGATTATCTAGTTCCAATCCCCCTATCATGGGCAGGGCCACCTTCAACTAGACCAAGTCAGCCAAAGCCCTATCAAATCTGGTCTTGAATACTTTCAGGGAGCAGGCATCCATGACTTCTCTGGGCAACCTGTTCCAATATCCCTAAGGATTTTGAACTCCATCATTTCAAGGACACTGCAGCCAGGCTGCCCTTGAACTTCACACTCCTCACCAACCCCTCCTTGTTGGTGAGAACAAGGTACATCATGACACCTCTCCTTGTTGGCTCTTCTGTCATTTGGAGAAAGAAGTTTTCATCAACTCATTCAAAGAACCTCGTGGATTGCTTATGCCCTGCTGTGTTGTCCCTCCAACAGATATCGGTGTTGTTGAAGTCCCCTATGGGGACCAGGCTTTGAACATGAGGCTGCTCCTATTTGTCCATAGAAGGCCTTCTACTCTCAGTATTCCTTATTGGGTGGCCTGTAGCAGACCCCACTGTAACATCACTTGTCCATGCCCTCACCTGCTGTGTTGTCCCTCCAACAGATATCGGTGTTGTTGAAGTCCCCTATGGGGACCAGGCTTTGAACATGAGGCTGCTCCTATTTGTCCATAGAAGGCCTTCTACTCTCAGTATTCCTTATTGGGTGGCCTGTAGCAGACCCCACTGTAACATCACTTGTCCATGCCCTCAACCCATAAGCTCTCAGTCGGCTCCTCATCCATCCCCAGGAGAGCTCCATGCACTCACACTCCTTCCTTGTCGCCTCTTCCTGAAGAGTCTGTATCCTTCCATTCCAACACTCCAGTCATAACAGCTACCCCATCACATTGGAACAGGTTGCCCAGGGAAGCCGTGGATGCCCCATCCCTGGAAGTGTTCAAGGCCAGGCTGGATAGGGCTTTGAGCAACCTGTGATGTAGTGGGAGGTGTCTCTGCCCATGGCAGGGGGGTTGGAACTAGATGATCTTTAAGGTCCCTTCCAACCCAAACCATTCTATAATCTCTGTGATGCCAATAAGACCACAGCTCTTCAGGTGTGCATACATCTCTAGCTCCTCTTGTTTATTCCCCATGCTATGTGCTTTTGCATAGAAGCATTGCATTTGGGCCCTCAATGAAGCTGACTTAGTGGCTTCCCTTTTGCTGCACTCCAAGTTCTCTCCTGCTGACCAGTGACCCTTCTCCAGGTTCTAGGCATCTATTACTGTTATTGGCATCATACTGGTAAGAGTGGGACAAACTGATGTTCCCCTCCCCTGGCAACTCCAGTTTAAAGCCCTCTTCATGAGTTTGACAAGCCTCTGACCAAAGATACTCTTGACACTTTCTTTAACAAGTGGACCCAATGAGGCCCCAGTAGACCAAGTTCCTCAGAATCCCATGGTCTAAGAATCCAACCACCTGGCTGTGGCAGCAGTTCTGTAGCCATTTGTTGATCTGCCAGATTTGATTGACCCTATCAAGCCCCTTCCCTTTGACTAGAAAGACTGATGAAAAAACTACCAACATCCCAGGGTCCCTGATTGCCACTCCCAGGACTTCATAATCTTTCTTGACAGTCTTCAGGCTTCTCCTGGCAGTGTCACTGGTGTCCATGTGAAACAACAGCCATGGATAATAGTCAGAGGACTATATGAGTCTTCATAGTCTCTCTGTGACATCCCTTATATGAGCCCCCATTGAGCAGCACACTTCTCTAGAGAGTGCATCAGGTTGGCAAATGGGTACCTTTATACCTCTCAGAAGAGAGTAACCTACTACTATCACCTGTCATCTTTTCTTAGTTGCCCTGGTTGTTATATGGGGAGCAGATTGGGTTGCTGTATCCAGCTTCAGCTCCTCTCCTGACACAATAGGTCTTCTCCCTTCATTCTGCAGAGCTGTGAAGCAGTTCTGCAAAAGCATCTCAGGCTTCCAGGGAAGTCTCTTCCTCCTGCTTGACCTTGCTGTCACAAGCTTCCATTCTTCTGTATTACCGTCCCCCCTCTCTTCTCTGTGTGCTGGTGTGGGAGTTTTTGGCTATTTGGTTGTGGGCTGTGGGTTCACTGCAGACTTCGCTTGGAACCAGCTATCTCCTTCTCTGCCTCCTGACTGTTACACAGCATTACCTCTGCCCCCCGCAGCTCAGCCACTTCTTACAGGAGGTCTTCCAGCTCACCACACATTTTATAGGCAGCTGTGCTGCATATCCATGTCCCAGAATAAAAGTCTAGACACTTCTTGCAGTCTGAGGTCTGCACTGCAGCCTCTCCCTTTAGCAGTTCCATTCATGTAGAGGCATCCACCACTGCTGGGTTTTTTCCTCCCAGTGAAAGAAAGCCCTTGATTTTCCAGTGAACCAGAAGAATATATAAGTATTCTAGGCTAAATTGGAATTTCCATCTGTCACCCTCTGTCACTATTGAAATTGTCACTATTGGAATTGTTACTATTGTCACTGCATCACTATTGAAATAATTACTGAAAAGTCTTACTTCCATAACCAACTTCTTTTGCTGCACACACACCAAATACCGTCAATTTTTCTCTTAGATTATAGTATAGTTGCATAATGCATTGAAAACTTGCTGGAACCTCTGTTTAAGCAGATGTTTTATCACTGCATTACTGAAATGACATGAACTGTCCTATGTCGGTATTTTTTCTGCTAAAGCTCTGGTGAACCTTTCTACCAAATGTCACCAAAACTACCTAAGTGCTTTTAGAACCAGTGTGGATACCTATTAAAAAGATTTACAAAATCTCACCAATAACCCAGGCAGTAACTGAATTATAGAAAGGAACTTGGAGGATTGTGCAATGATCTTTAAAATTTTTGTATAATTTTAATGATCCCTAAACATTGGAAAGGGTTTAATATAAAATGATCTCTCATGTCATAGATGAAACTATATTGATCAGTGTGCACCTCAGATGCACCTTAAATTTAGCTGTATCACCTCACCTGGGAGATCAGGCTGCAAAATGCACGGAAGACAAAGGCAGCAGAATTAACAACAACAAAAAACTCTCCTGTCCTCTGAGCCAGCCACTGATGCTGCAAATGATACAGATGCTACGCTTGTGCTTCTGCCCCAAGCTGCACTTTTACCATGTTTATGACATTTAGAGAAAGATTCAGTTAACATCACAGTGGGACATATACTGATGTTCCTGATATGATGAACATGACTGGTAAATTGGTAATGATGGACAAGGAGACAGCTGAGGTACTCAACAACATCTTTGCCACAGTCTTCACTGACCACCTCTGTCTCCACACCCCTAGAATGCATGGACTGCGAGATGGAGACGGGGGGAACAAAGTCCTTCTTCTTGTAAGAGAAAATCAGGTTCGTGACCACCTGGGGAACCTGAACATATAGAAGTCTACAGGACCTGACAAGATGCCTCCCAGAGTCTGGAGGACATTGGCCAATGTAGTGGCCAAGCCATTCTCCATGATATTTGAAAAGTTGCAGCAGTCATGTGAAGACCCTGGTGACTCAAAAAAGTCATTTTCAAAATGGGTAGAAAAGAGTACCTCGGGAATTACTGACCTGTCAGCCTCACCTCTGTGCCTGGCAAGATCATTAAATAGATCCTCCTAAAAGGTATGCTAAAGCACATGGAGGACAGGGAGGTGATTCAAGACAGCCAGCACGGCTGCACCAAGGGCAAATCCTGCCTGACCAACCCAGTGGCCTGTGATGGAGTAACTATATCAGACAGCAAGGAAAGACATATGTCACCTATCTGGAATTCTGTAACAATTTTTACGTGGTGCCCCACAATATCCTTCACTCTAAATTAGAAACCTATACATTTGTTGTGTGGACAGTTTGGTGCATGAGGAACTGGTTGGATGGTTGCACCCAGAGGGTAGTGGTCATCAGCTCAATCTCCAGGTGGACATTAGTGACAAGTGGTGTCCCTCAGGGGTCCAATATTGTTTAATATCTTCATCAATGATATATTGATGTGTATATCGAGTGTACTCTCAGTAAGTTTGCAGACGCCACCAGCCTGAGTGGTAAGATTCACATGGAGATGTCAACATGGAGTGGTGTGGATAGACAAGGAGAGCTCAGGACATCCAGTGGAGATGTAGGCAATTTTATTTTAGGCAGTCTCCATAGCTATCTCTGAGATGTCTTTACAGAGACATCCACTAACTAAGGAAAGAAGAAATTAATCTTCATCTTGTTGTCAGTGTCTTTGCTAATGGCATTTCTTACAGACATGGAAAAATAAATTAAAGGTCAAATTAGGATAAAATTATGGTTATTCAGTTAAGTTCCAATATATTTTCCAAAAATACCTTCTTTACATTTCTGAAATGTTGCTAAAATCAATTTCTTTCTTTTTTGTTATGAGCAGATATTATTATCAAGTCATTCTTAACACCAGCTATTGATCTTTATTTCTGTAAGCATTTCTTTTTTTTCATTCTTAACATAAACATTCACAAAACCCAAGAGTCCTTTGGTTGAGTCCTTGAAGACCCAAGGTTGAGTCCTTGAAATCTGTTTAAACTTGTCTGCAGACTTCATCTATTTCTATAAGCCTTTGTGGATTAAAAAAGGAAAGAGTTTTTTACAGTCTGAAGTGTTCTGTATTTTTCAGCTCTGAAGAGAGTATGCAATAGGCATACTCAGTGTAGTAGGCATTCCCTGGGCAATTAAGAGTGGAAAAAAGAATCAGGGAGAGTTCTTCTCCCCTCATACCAACATTATTATGTGACTAACTGGATTACATAAGTGCAAGGGAGAAAGGGGCAGGTCTGCTAGTGAGAACTGTGAGAAATCTTTGAGTTCTTTGATGCATACCATATACCATAACCTTCAATAAAATTCTGGGATTGCATGGAGTGCGTAATGTGTAACAAAAGGAACAGATAATATCTCTATCTTGGTATAATCAAAAGATTGGAATTTGGAAGATTCATCTATGATAAGGTTATCCTTTTATTGGCTGTAATGTAGTTGCAGTACAATGGGTATAGGTTGTACTGGACATGTAATTTTCATGTTTTGAACTAACTGCAGTATTTTTGAATTGCCTTTTGTTGAAGAGGTTTGAGATGTTAGTTCTAATACAGGGGAATCTGAAAAACTTACTTTTGTGTTCAATCAGATAAATTCCTGAAAAAGTTTGCTATAGTGGAGTCAGCAGAGATCTTCTGCACAGAAATGTGAACATTAATTTTAGAAGAGGGTCTTATCTAATTCAATTCCTAGTGTGTATAACATTTAATATATATAAAAATAAATACGTTAAGTTCTAAGTTTTATGCGTCACTTTTTAATACCAGTAAAGCTGGTGGCTTTTCACACTAAAAAATAAATGCTCAGCTTAACATTGGCATGAAGCTTTTATATTATGTGTTTGAACGCTTCATTTGATCTTGAAGAGAACATTTGCATAGACTGTTAGTCTCAATAAAGAAACTCTACATTTCTTTAAAATGTCTGAGAATTGTAGCCAAAGAGGGACAGAATGTTTGGAGTGGGTAATTTTTTTAAACAAGAAAAAGAAACAGTTCCATAATTAGCTCTTCACATATTGAAGATAAAAGCTCTGTCACTCTTAGATCATTAACGAGCTGCCTGTGTTCAGTCTTGTAGACATGCCTATTGTCCTTATTTCATATTTTGTTTTCATGCCTTTTAAAAATCTTTCAATTATGGTTGGACTTTGTCACCTTTCAAGCTAAAAAATATTTTTCCTCATGAGTAATCCCATTTCATTCAGATGAAACATAGTGGAATTGTAGATGATATAACAGTATTGGAGACCAACTTATTGTTTCAATAATTTTCTCGTACTAAACTGCATTAACTAACAGAAAA
Organism: Calidris pugnax; assembly: GCF_001431845.1. Lineage (NCBI taxonomy): Eukaryota > Metazoa > Chordata > Aves > Charadriiformes > Scolopacidae > Calidris > Calidris pugnax. The sequence goes on along the minus strand of NW_015090999.1, from coordinate 4,917,541 downwards.
GAAGTGGAAAAAATGTGTGTGACTGTGGAAAAACCTACTAACTTTCCATAAATTACCTTCTGCTTCTATTACTTTCTGACTCTTGCCATTGCTACCCACTACAGCAGTACTTCAATACTGTAATTTTCAGACTAATGTCCTCAAAAACCTGTGGACTTTTCCATGGCATACTGTTTCCACTGGTGTCCAGATTAAAATAAAGAAAAATATTTTCATTGGTAGCCTCGACAGATTTGAATCAAGGTATTGAAAATAAAATTTTCTGATTTTCTTTTGTGATTTATGAGTTATGCTTTATGATTCATGACTTCATGATTTTATTTTAAAATCACTCATAAGTAAGAATCACATTACTTGACAAATTAGGTTATTTTATGACATTTTAAATTTATTTAAAGTTGTCACCTTCAACAGCAGAGAATATACAGGAGATGCACTTTTACAGTTGTTTCAATAGCAAAAATTATTGGGTTTTGAGAGGTACATGGGAATTTCTCTTGATTTTCTTTTCATCGTGCAACTTAAACAAAATTCTGTTTATATTATGTGTTGATTTCCCCAGTGATTTTCTATTAAGTACGCATGCAGTGCAGTTTTTAGGCTCAAATTCTGCCTCCCCTGTCCACTTGTGACAGTAGTTTCTCACCCTGCAAGTTGTAATTAGAAAAAAAAAACAACTTTATTCCAATTCTTTACAGCTAAGTGTTACACAAAATGAGTATGTGTCATAATCAAGCTAACAAAAAGCACTTGCAATGTCACCAATTAAAATTTACTTAACTTTTCTAAGAACACCTACAAAACATTTTTATATGTTTAGAAATAATCTTGATGCAAGAACTTTTGCTGACCAGACTTTAGGAAAAGTACTCTTTGAAACATGGGAAAATACAAAGACAGTAGAGAAAGGAAAAGAAAGAGAGGGGAGAGAAGAGGGTAGTTTGATATTTTTCCAAAACCATTGACCTTTCAACTACATTGCAAAACAGAAAGACAAGCACAATTAAAAAAAAATAAATCACTCTCCATTCATAAGTATAAACCTATCCTCATTTCCTGTTTACAAAAAGTTTTCACTACTGCTTTATACTGCTTTTTAGTTTATATATGTCTATATGCCTGTTTTATTTCCAATCCTGAAAGTTTTATAATCAACAGCTGTAAGTGCCCTGCCAAAAAGAAGAGCAGAATGAAACCTTACTGTTACCATCCAGAATGCCCATTTGTATTTCCTGTAAGTCATTACTGCTGTTATTGTCACTGACTATTTGATTTATTCCTCTGCAGCTTCAAGGGTCCTTTGACTAGCAACCTGAAGAAGTACCTTTTATCAGTTCTTGCACACCAGAGATTCAGAGCTATGATGTAGAATTGAAAGATTAGTCAAACCTCTCCTTAATGTTCTTGGTTGGTTTTTTGCTTTTGTTTTTGTTTTTGTTTTTGTTTTTTTCATCGTAACCACTGTTGTTTCAAAGCAGTCTTCTAGATAAAATGCAATTTATAATATAATGAAGACTTCAAAGGGTTGTTAATTTTCAAGTCCAGCTTGTAGTTCTCAATATCACTGTATTCATGTTACCCTAAGGAGCATACTTAATATTCTGCAGTATTAGGTTTGGCTGAATCATTACTGAGATGAAAAGCTAACAATAACTTCCTCTATAGTGATTACACTTTTCTCTTCTGATAACAAATTCTTTCAAATAGGTAAGACAAATCTTACCTAACTTTGATGTCTTTAAAGTTCTGTAACTATTTTAGCAACCATTCCAGTCTATTCAGAGATGGTTTTTTTGGTGTTTCATGTCTTTGATGCATTTCAGATATCTACTCTGAAATCATACGGGTGAGATACCTATTTTTCTCATTAATGGGGGAGGAAGGGTAAGTTAGCTAGTTTATACATAGATATCTGTGTCATTACTGAGCTTTCACCTACAATCATTAGTGTGATGTTCAAGTTTCTTCCAAACAGGCTGGAAAGAAAGTCTAATGCTGAACCACAACTAAAAAAAATTACTTTGTGCTTAGTGGCTTGCCAGGTTCCCAGACCTGTGATTTCCCTGTTTCTCAACCATGGCTGCAGCTCTTATTTCCAAAGAACGTAAGTTAATCATCTGCTAGTAGTGGGTGTCTAGGAAGAATCCAGTGTTTTACAGTTCACAGATCTGTCCTCTTGTCTACAGGTCCTTAGGTATACATTTTTGTGTAGTTCTTTCTTTTATTTAGTAATTATTTAATTTCACAAACAAAACTTTATTTACCAGAATAGTTCCAGAATACTGTGCACAAAATGCTGCTCTGCACTGTGGGGAAGGTAATTTTTCAAAGCCATCTCTGAGTAGGCCGCTGTCCTTCAGTTTCACTTAACACAAACTTATGCGACTTCTAATCTCTACTCCTAAATCCGCATTTAGAAAAATACTGAGTTACTGGAAAGAAAGATTATTATGGTTCTGGCTGCAGCTAATTGAGTCAATTAATATTTTGATGGTAGAAGTAGAGGGTGGCTCTCATTTTTTCAAACTGTACATGAACTACCCTGCTTGCTTAAAAAAAACTGAACAACAAAAAATTCTAGTATTTCAGTGAAGCATGGTTCCAGTTCTCAAGTTGTTTAACTTTAATCATGCATCCTCAGTAAACATTGCTCTGTTGTGAGACTTCACAGATCATTTTTAAATGCTTTGTGAACTGAAAAATATTCTATGTCTATGGGAAACGATATTGCACAGATTCTGTTGTGTCTTTTGCAGTCAGATGTGGGGGTGCCAAAGCAGCTCCTTAAGAAGTCCATATAGGAAAGGAGCTTTTTAATTCTCAGACTGAGTATTAGTACACTCTGAGTGTTCTAACCTCTCAGTTCTTGTACAATATCACAATATATACCTCAAATGGAGAAATAACCCTTAGAGACAAGAGAAACATAATTGTTATTTGAACTTCAATTTTATCATGGTCACCTATAAAACACAAAGCAATTTACTGTTCTTGGAAAGTGGACAGAAATAAAAGGTACCTTGTAAGCACCATGTTATTTGCAGTATCCATAAGAAGGAATTCTGATGTTAGTGTTGAACAGTTGTGTAAATATGTAGCATGGGTAGGTTCCCTGCAGAACTGAGCCAACTTCAGTGACCAGAGTACTTCTGGGGAAACAGTGAAAATACTTTTGAGAAATCCGCCTTATTTATATTTACATGGTGAAAATGTAAATGTCTAAATCATATTTTTTTGTATAAAATGAAAGATCTGTTCTGCCCTAGAATTTTTCAATGAGATTAACTGCTGACCCATTTTTGTGGCCAGGAAGGAATGTAGTAGCAGATACATATGAAGTTCTGGTAAATGGCTTTACCTTAGAGAATATTTTGTTACTTGTGTCAGTGTCTGAGAACACAGAAGTCTACTTCTGTATTACACATCCGTTTTTGTAATGAAAACAGCCTTCAAATTTTAAGACTACAAAAATTTAAAATGCAGGGAATATAAGATTTTAAGGAGCTTAAGATGTAAATTATTTAACAATCAGTCAATTTGCATTTATTACTCATTTTAGTATATTTTGCATTTATGTATTACTCATTTTATTATATTTAGTATTTATTGGTCCATTCCATATAAACATGTCAAGCACTCCAATAATGTGGAATTATAATCTGTTTTGCATATCACATCATTTGAATTCTTCAAAATTCTTGAACTTAAGCTCACATCTTCCTTCTTTCACTTAATAGCTACAATCTAAATATCTTAATTATAGGGTATGACATTTGAAGGCACAAATAATTTATATATAAAAGGTTAAAGGACTTTCAATGTGTCTCTATTTTACTTCTGTTTATCAGACTGATGTTTGTTCTGGCAGCTGAAGTCTTTACATTAACTTCAGTGGAGCATGCCACTAAAAGCTCATAGTTTCATATGTGCCTTAACCATCAGTGCACTTTCTGTTACAATCCAGAATGGATGATGAAATAAAAAGCTTTTGTATATGTTAAATCTGTTTTACTTTATATACATACATGTATACATATACATAAAAGTTATTTAACAGGTTTTCTTTAAAAAAGCGAGATAATTTTAAAATTAGAATAAAGAGACCTGGGCAGTAAGTTTCCACATTAATTTCTATTTAAGTAATTCAGATCAAGGCAAGTCACCTGAGAGAACAAATATGCCATTATTTAATGATACTTATTTTTATGTTGTTAATTTACATGTGTTGACACAACTGGAAGTTGCTTAATTCTGAACACTATCCTTGAGGCAAAATAGAGAGTACCACTCCTATCCACCATAAAAGCTCTGATATTAATGGGATTTAAGTGCTTCCATAGGTCTTGTCTTGAGGGGAAAGAGACAGAAAGCTGTTGGGGGAGACTATTATAACCAAATAGACCTAATTCCTCATTTTCCTCAGGTACTTAAAAAGAAAAGACTTCTATGACAATTTTAATGAATTAAGTACATTTTAAATCCCAAGCTTTTCCTGAATATTCTGAATGTACTCTTACTAAATCCGTCAAATTTTAGTGTACCATTTGATTATAAACATTAAAATATTGTAGGATTAAGACCAGTTAATTCTTAATCCTACTGCGGTGTGGAAGCATACCATCGATTGTGCTGAAAAGGTTATGCATGTTTACCATATTTATTATCAATAATTATTTAACCTTCTTTATTTCAAAATATTTCAGGCATGACAATCCAACCATGCTAGTATAAAATAGAAGAAGAAATAATACCACATTTTGAAAAAAACTTGCGAGAGAGAAAGCGAACAGATTCTTATTTGGTAAAGCCTGTGATGTTAATAAAACTCTATGGGCTTCAAAGGTACACAAGCACAGAGTGCAATTAAACTCTTAATTTTGTTACTGAAATTGGACAACAAATGATATATAGTGCATACCTAATAAAGAAAGGGTAGCATCAGTGTAAATGAGTACATTACATATTCACTTATATGAGACAATGATTATGCCTTTGGAGGGTGAAGCTATAGAGGCAGTAACCATTGAACAAAACTGGTTTTAGGACTTCAAGAAAACTCTTCACTATGATAAGATTGTTTAAATTATGCCTGAATTATACATCCAAGACATATTAAATTGCAATATTCTCTGTGAAAGTATGAATCTTACATTCTTCCTCAACATAGTTCATTAAAAGCTTAATTTCAGATGAGCTTTTCCTTTAATATAAAATGAATGCTTCCTATTGCATAATCTAAACAATATTTTTTTCTTTTGTTCTTACTAACAAAAGTAAATAATGTATTGCCATCTTCATATTTCTCCTTTATGTATTTTTGGCAAGATTGCATGTCTTCTTTCCTCAGAATTAGCAGAACAATTGCTCAAAACCATTATTTCTAGGGTGTAGCTTTCTTAGCTTTCTTTGAGCCTTTTTATAACTTTTCTTATTTTCTTTTCTTAACTCCCTGCAGGTTTCCTTTCTTTGTTTTTGGTTGTTGTTTTTTTGTTTTGGTTTTTTTTTTTTTTCCCCCTTTCTTTCAGATGTGGTCATGGTATTTTCCCCAGTTGTTTTATTCCTCACTGCAATGTCTTTCCAACTGTTTCATTTCCCAATGTAATATAAATCTCTCTTTGATCTTCCTTTTCATTCCTTCATAAATTAGACTAGAATGACCTTATGTCATGACTAGCTATGGCAGTACCCAAATCAAGTGGACGGTACAGTAAAGACTCAAACCAGTTACCACACTTTTCCTACTGTCATATCTTCCTCATGACAAATCTTCTTTTCCAACACTCTCTCTTCCCTGTTGCAGCCTTTCCTTGTCCACCAACTTGCAGATATTGTGATCATTTAACTATTTGTGAGATACACATTACAGATCTTTGGGCAGGCTTTCTGCCCCTCAATTATTAGCAAATCAAATAATCTGCTTGGCTAGTAGCTTATGCTCTTTGGGCATATGCTGCAAGAGATTTTCTGAGTTAACTTGTCTACCTGGACATGCACAAGGACGTCAGTTCATCAGAGTGAAGGTGTAATTTGAAGTATCAAAACAAAGTTAAATATGAAAGTGGGTACACTCATCTCAAAGTGAATTAAACAGAACAATTTTTAATGCTATTTTAATTCAAGAAAAACTTCCATATGAAGATCCAGTTTAATTAATCCATTTCAAGAGATAAACTGTACTAATTTCTTCTTTGTAGGTAATTTCTCTTTACAAAGGTGGCAGTATAATGCTCAGAATCCATAGAGTAATTTTATTTCACTAGGCTTTAATTTGCTTGTAACTCATGGAGAAAACAATAATAAAGAAGCAGATGGCTACAGATTAATTAAGTCCTATGCCTGCTTTAATAGCTTCAGTCAATTAATGTTTTTTTTTATGCTGTTTCTTGTACTTTTCCCTTAAAAAGCTTTGTTCATTTGACTCTTTGTTAAGGACTTCTAAATGTTTCTGAGGCACTCTCAGAACTCAGCATGAGCAGCTCTAGCACTTTCTTTGAAACACAGAAGGATATCTGCTTACAAACACATGGAAAGAACTAAGGATATTCAATGTACTATAAAAGCTAAGTCAAAGAAGCATGTGGCTTAAAGTAGCTGTGCTGATAAAAAGCTAGGTTTCAGACTTCTAATGCTATCTGAATTCCTTCTACTTTATTGGTTTATTACAGCATAGATAATAACAGAGGTATTTTGGCTGGATATTACTAAGGTTTTCAGGATAATATTCAGCTCCCTGAACACTTATTTTACTCACAGGTTTCATCTCACTCAAGCTAGCCATCCAAAGCTTAGTGAAAAGAGGAAGATAAACATCTAGACTTACATAATTCAGTCTAATAGATCACCTTGTAACAATTCCCAGTATTCTCCACTGAATACAGAAGAGGTCTAAAATAGATAGAACACTATGAAAACCCCTCATGAATCACAGGAAGCTATGTTTTTTAAGAGAAATGATGGACTTGTTTATTCTAAAGAGACTATTATTCTAAAAAGTCAGACTTTGTCTGAAAAGAGTGATACCTGCAGATTATCTAAACCTAAAAAGAAAATAAGTAAGTTACACTCCTCTGGAATACTAAAATTCCTTCCAGAATCTCTTTTTATATTTACCCTCATTAAATAAAGGTAAAATTATTTGTGTAAGAGGTATGAAAAACAGATGGAAACAAACCTGAAAAAAATGTTCATCTATATTAGCTTTTTGGGAAGTCATTGTACAGTGATCTGCTCCCAGAACCGTGTCTGGGCTTGATTTGGGAAGGAGCTGAAGTGGAGCAGAAAAGAGTCCACGAGAGACAAGAGATCAGGGATTTGGTTTTCTGTGATTTTATTATTATTTAGCAAGATAAACAAACTTTATATAGGTATTAGATATAAATTTTTATAGAGAGAGATAATTAAATAGAGATAATATACCAAAAAGTACATTTCTAAGAAAACGAAGCAGGAATGTAGAACTCCTTCAGACACTTCTAGAAATATTTTGCTGCTTGGAGAAAATGATCTCATGATACACTTACTGAGAACTTAAACTAAAGTCTCTGAAATTTTCAGCTAACTTCGTCAACAGCCTCTTGAAAAAGTCATTTTCTGACTGGGTCAAGGTAAACAAGAAAAAAAATATTCCTGTGTGGGGGAAGACAGATGAAAACTAAGATTCAAAGACAACTCAAGGAATTCATGAGGCAGCAGAATTCTTGCCAAGAAAGTTAATGTTGTGTCTCAAAAGTTTAGCCTATATTTAGGAAAAAAGAAAAGAAACAGAGAAGAACTGAGAATAAACAAACCTTTTGAGGTAAACTATCACAGAATCATATTTTTTCATTCAATTATATTCTAATGAAAATTTCTTATTCACAAATTCTGGTAAATATGGAGGATATGTTATAGTCTAACACAGTCTAGATTGTGTAGAGATTAAAAGACCTGTTAAGTTTTGACAAAGAAAAATATTAGATTATTATATATATATTATTATAGATACTAGAGCAGACTTCGGTCTTCTGAGAGATCTGATTGGGAGGACAGCACGGGAAAAAGAACTGGAGGGGAGAGGGGCCCAAGAGGGCTGGTTGGTATTCAAGGATCGCCTCCTCCAAGCTCAGGAGAAATGCATCCCAAAAAAGAAGAAGTCAGGCAAAATGGCCAGCAGGCCTGCGTGGATGAAAAAGGAACTGCTGGACAAACTCAGGACCAGAAAGGAGGCCTATAGAGGGTGGAAGCAGGGACAGGTAGAACGAGCAGAATACAGAGAAATGGTCCGAGCAGACAGGAATAAGATCAGGCAAGCGAAAGCCCAGGCAGAACTAAATCTAGAACATCAAAGACAATAAGAAAAAATTCTACAGATATGTCAGGGACAAAGGCAAGACTAGGAAAGCTGTGGGCCCTCTCCGGAAGGAAACAGGAGACCTGGCCACCCAGGATATGGATAAGGCTGAGCTACTGAACAACTTCTTTGCCTCAGTCTTCACCAGCAAGGGCTCAAACCACCCTGCCCAAGTCACGGAAGGCCAAAACAGGGGCTTTGCAAATGAAGAACTGCCCACAGTATGAGAAGATCAGGTTGGAGACCTCTTAAGGAACCTGAAGGTGCATAAGTCCATGGGACCTGATGAAATCCATCCACGGGTCCTGAGGGAGCTGGCGGATGAAGTTGCTAAACTGCTTTCCATCATATTTGAGAAATCGTGGCAGTCTGGCGAAGTTCCCGCAGACTGGAAAAAGGGGAACATAACCCTGATATTCAAAAAAGGAAAAAAAGAAGACCCAGGGAACTACTTGCCAGTGCCTGGCAAGATTATGGAGCAGATTCTCCTGGAATCTCTGCTAAGGCACATGAGAAATAAGGAGGTGATTGGAGACAGCCAACATATCATGCCTGACAAATTTGGAGGCCTTTTATGATACTGCCACACACTTGGTGGACAAGGGCAGAGCAACAGATGTCACCCACCTGGACTTGTGCAAAGCATTCGACACTGTCCCGCACCACATCCTGGTCTCAAAATTGGAAACTAATGGATTCGATGGATGGACCACTCGGTGGATAAGGAGCTGGCTGGCTGTCCTCACTCAAAGGGTTGTGGTCAATGGCTCAAGGTCCAATTGGTGGCCAGTGAAGAGTGGTGTTCCTCAGGGGTCCGTACTGGGACCAGTGCTGTTCAACATCTTTTTTGGAGACATGGACAGTGGGGTAGAGTACACCCTCTGCAAGTTTGCCAATAACACCAAACTCAGTGGTGCGGTCAACACGCTGGAGGGAAGGGATGCCATCCAGAGGGACCTGGACAGGCTTGAGAGGTGGGCTTGTGCAAACCGCATGAAGTTTACCCAAGGCAAGTGCAGGGTCCTGCACCTGGGACGTGGCAATCCCAGGGACAAATACAGGTTGGGTGGAGAATGGCTAGAAAGCAGCCTTGAGGAGAAGGACTTGGGGGTGTTGGTGGGTGAGAAGCTTAACATAAGCCGCCAATGTGCACTGGCAGCCCAGAAAGCCAACCACATCCTGGGCTGCATCAAGAGAAGTGTGGCCAGCAGGTCACGGGAGGTGATTCTGCCCCTCTACTCTGCGTTTGTGAGACCCCACCTGGAGTTCTGTGTCCGGCTTTGGAATCTTCAACACAGAGATGACATAGGCCTTTTGGAGCCATCTTACATACAAATGCCATGCAAAAATTTCAGCAACATGTTGTACCTTCTATAAACACAGATTCTCGGTGTTTAATATCTGAAGGGAGCCTATAGAAGACGCGGAGAGGGACTCTTTGTCAGGAAGTGTGGTGACAGGACAAGGGGTAATGGTTTTAAATTGGAAGAGGGGAGATTTAGATTAGATACTAGAAATTCATTCTTTACAGTGAGGGTGGTGAGGCACTGGAACAGGTGGCCCAGGGAAGTCGTGGATGCCCCATTCCTGGAAGTGTTCAAGGCCAGGCTGGATGGGGCTTTGAGCAACCTGGTCTAGTGGGAGGTGTCCCTGCCCATGGCAGGGGGCTTGGAACTAGATGATCTTTGAGGTCCCTTCCAACCCAAACCATTCTATGATTCTATAATTCTATGATTTCTGGTCTGTAACAGCTGTAACTCTTAAATACTTGCCAGATCAGAAAGGCCTTGTTAAGGACAAAGCAAATATTCCCAGTATATACATTTTTGCCATCTCTCATCTCTAGTCTAATAGAGAAATAATATACTATTAAATGATTGTAATGCTGCTTGAAACATTTCAAAGTCCGTGTAAGTGAAAAGTATTAATCTATGAAACAACCTAGAGGGGAGAAAGTGTGGATTAATTTTGTGTTGTTCAATTCACTTGTTTATTTACTTCAGTGCAATGATATTGAAAAGGTGACTCAATATGCATTTAGAATAAGAAAAAAAAATAAATTTTGAACACTGTCCACATGTTTAATATAAATTACTTTACAGGAATTAGAATTGTGTCTTTGTACTGTTTACATCTAGCTGTGCTTTATACATCTGGAGGCTGCTATGTTTCGAGAATCCACTCTTCCGCTTTTGTATCTTAGCACTCAGTTTAATCAGGGCAAAACAGATGTTTTGCAATATTATAAAAATGTCTTTGCCACTGCCTGGAAACTTGAATGAGAAGACAATGAATTATGGCAGCACCTCATAGGTATTTATACAATGAGAACTCTGAAATCCACCTAATTATGATAGAGCTAGATTAGATCTTGGATCAGCTTCAAAGATTTTGTGATGAAAGTATGTTCCCTTTATTATAGAGTAATAATTAAAAGAACTGTAGCTTTTCTTTTTCTGTCATCAATATCATTGTCCAGCTGAATGTTATTGAATTGGCTGAAAGAATCCACTGAGACAGATTGTTTCTCTATACTATCATCAAACAATGAGTAAATGAACTCAATACAACAGAACAGAATGTGGTGAAATATGCTGACACTGATGCAGTTCTCCATTGTGGTGTTAATGAATTAAGATACTAATATGAGATATTCATCTTATGAGCATCTTGTTTGTTACCAAGATTGGTATTTATCAGGATTTTCCCCCAAGTACTTAACATGAATGGTAAATTTCTAGTTATTCTGGACATTCTGGACCAAATTAATAATTTTTAGTGCATTTGTTAGCAACCAAATTTTGTACTACTTTTTCCTCTTCTTTCAGTTCTTAATCTTAATCTTAAGATTCTAGATGCCCGCACTAGAACTGGGCAGCTAACTATTGCAGTCAAGACTGGCAAATTATCACCTGAAGAAGTCAGGATAGGAAAAAAACCCACAACCTAAGCCAACCAAACAAAACAACCTTGAAGCTAACTGCAAGGCTTTTTTTTTTTAAAACAGAAAGAGCCTAGGTCTAGGGAAAACACTTCTTATTAAATTGTCAAAGGAAATCTAGAATTTAAAGTACTATCCCTCAGCTAACAGCCTCTGAAGTCTTTTCCCTGTGGAAAAAAATTTTTGTGTGTCCTTTTTTGTGTGTGTTTGTTCCCATCTCCTACCAGAGATAAATCTTAGTCACCCCATAGCAATGGGGTGATCAGTAGAGCACACAGGAGAATTGTGCCGAAAGAGGGGGAAGAATTAATTGGTATTTTTTTTCAGTCTTAAGCAGTTTATATTCATTCACACGCAGAAGGAAAACATCCCAGTGCAATAACATTATTATTGTAAATTCAAGAAATCTTTAGTTCAGAAATACCCAAGGAAAGATTTCCTGTGAAACCAGGATTAATTGATTCCCTTATACTTAGACATTCTCAACTAGTTTCTAATTATATTGCTGAAATTTATGGAAAATAATATAGTAGTGGCCTTATGTTTTGGGGAATTTCTGGGGGGGAGGGGGGAAAGATTTCTTTTTGGTTTGTTGTTTTGGTTTTTTCTCTCCTTTGGAAGAAACAACCAAAATCTAATTGAGGTAGAACTCAGAACTGACTTCCAGAGGGGAAGCAGTGACATGAAGTAGTGGTGAACTAGCAATGATTGTGACAGTATGCTTTTTACATAGTAGCTTAATGGATAAATTTGATGTCCAAATTGTGGGAAAGTGAGGTAAAACCCACACATATGCACACACAAACATATATATTTATAAATGTGCTTTGTAAGCTGAAAAATGTTTGAATAATTTCTGAATTTATAGAGCTACTTGATTTGGCAAACTCAGCTCAAACATTTACTCAAATATTGTAAATATTTACAATGGGGAGTTATGTTACTATACAGTAAAACAATTTTGTTTATACTGTAAAATGGCTTGACGTAAATTAAAAATTTGACTTTCTGTAAGGGAACCATCTTTCATTATAACTTGCCCTTTATTTGTAAAGTAAGTGACATGAAATTAGGCCGTAGTAATGTTACATGTCTCTGAGACATGAGAAAGAGTGGAACAAAGTGTGGTTTGCAAAAGCAGATGAGAGTATGGATTCTAATTTTAAAAGTGACAAAAGGAGTAAGACAGAATTCGAAATTTTCCCAATGGAGAAGATTATAAGTCGAATTTTAATTCCTTTGTATTTGAAATTCCAAATAGAATTTGAGAGTTAAACTTTGGTCTTGATGCGATCAAACATATGTTTTTTTCAAACATTAAAAAAAAAGAATTACAGTACTGTAAGCAGTAAAGCGGAGGAAGCTTCATTTCAGGTAGTATGTGTTCACTGGGAGCCTTGGATTTTTATTGATGTGATTAACCTATGTTGAAGTCTGTAGGGCTATGTTTCAGTGGTATGTTTTCGTAGTTAGGCTAAATTTAGGTTGTGTATTTGTCCCCATGTTGCAAAGGACAGACAACCTTAAAATCCAAAGCAGATGCATTATCAGCTTAATTGGCAGGTATGTCCCTGCTTCACTTTCAATGGAGCTCACCAAAGAACTACTAATATGGATTCAGTACTTTCGTCTGCTGTTTTTCCTTACTTATTTCAAAGCACTTCATCAGCTAAAGTCCAGCAGCGCATGAAGACAAAGAATAGAAAAAACCACTAATGTTTTATTTTTACTTTTAAGTTCTTGAAAATAAGCATAACACTGTCAGAGTCCCACATAACATCTATTTCATATTGCTAAAAATTTATTAACTAATGAGTCTCATTTGAGCTTGTTGGTTTTTTTGTTCTGGTTTGGTTTGGGGTTTTTTGTATTTTTTTGTTTGTTTGTTTGTTTTGGTTTTTTGTGTTTAGTTTTGGTTTTGTTTTTTTTTTGTTTGTTTGAGCTTGTTTTTTGTTTTGTTTTTTTTAAATCTCTAGTTAAAACAATAGCATACTGGGTTGGAAAATGGTGGCTGCATTTCTTAAATTCATACTGTGAAAGGAAATTTATGCTATGTTGCTTGCATGTTGCATGTATGCTATGTTGCAATGTTTCAAGTAAAAAGTAAGGAGTGTGTTTAATGCATGCCTGATTTTATAGCACAAAACTAGAAATCTCCATGTGGATAAATTAAGAAGCTTGAAATGTATTTAATGAAATTTAGTCCTGTTGAGAGGGCTGGTTGAAAATTCATCTTTACCCTTTTGGAATGAATACCTTAGATCAGTAGTAGATAAAGCCAAGGATTAATTGCTAGCTGTAGTTGACTTTCCTGTATGGTGCTCTTGTAATCTGTGTTGCTAATTGTAATCAGTTTCCTTTTCTAGGTTGGAATGAGGTTTAGGCAATCTGTTTGCAGAATATATTTGGAAAAAGGGATTTCAAATAAGCAATTCTATAATAACTGACCTGGTAGTCTTTCTATTTCCTTCTTTATAGCAGTGTGATACTTTTAGTCTTCATTTTTTTAAGCAGTATTAAGGATTATGACAGGACACAGTATGGTTAGATCTGATTGATCCTGTTCTTTTCTCCCAATTACTTAGGTTAAGAAGGCAAAAATAATTTTTTAGTTTCCTAACCTCAGATGAAATTAATCTGTGACAGAATTTCTATTAATGTGAATAACATTTGTACAGATAATTCAGAAAATTGTGGATTCAGGTGTATAGTGTATAAGAAGTTTTGAGGAACATATACTGAAATTTTACCTTTCAGGTAAACACCTGAGACATGGGAATTAAGTATGTTTCAACATGTGTTCTGTGGTAGAATTTTTTCTTTCTTTTTTATAAATGAACAGGATAAAATAAAAAAAGTCCTCAATCGAAACGATATTTATGGAGTGTGGGTAATGATGACATGCTGAAACTACTAAGAAAATTCTCAGTTACACTATATAATGGCTGTAAAAAAGTCTATATATTGGTTGCATGAATGCTCTCAACTGGTTAGCAAAGCTGAGAAATTCTATTATCACCTTCTGTTGGAAAGGTTTTCCTATGAAAAATGATACTCCTAAAGCAGCAGATGAAGGCCCTCTTGAGAAAGGACACATCCTCTAAAGAAGGTCAATCCTTTCTTTATATACCAACTTTGGAAATTATTTAGCTGTTTTGTACTAACCACCATGTGCTACAGAACTAGTGCTGTTGAAATTAATGAATTTATTTTCAGAGAAAGCCACAAGTGAAAGGACTGATGTACACTAGCTTTTCTGCACGCTAGACTTATATACCCTGCCTACTGTGAAGTCGGACACTAAAATCTTAATGAGAGCTTTTCTTCTCCACTTCTTTAACCTAAATACAGTTTAACACCTTGACTTGCTCACTGGTTTCTGACTTTGAGCTATGAAGTCATTCCATATTTCTCAGATCAAATGTTCCTCAGCTTAACTTTGTACAGAAACAATACTTAAATATGTTGACTCCATGTTAGGGGTTTTTTTCTACAAAAAATCAACTTCTTAGGGAAAGGAAATCTGTTAACAGATAGTCTAGCAGCATTGTCCAACAGATAAATATAGAGGTATACTTGGGAAAAAAATAATAACAAAAAAAAGCTACTCTATTTCTTGTACAGATTTTTTAAATAAATCCCATGTATATGGCTCATTATTGCTATAGATTTACATTCCAGGGAGTATGTGTTTCAACAGTTTTCCAATATTTTAATATTTTTTACTTTTACAGTATTTGTAGATTCTGTTACAGCTGGAAGTATTGTTAAATAACCATTAGTCTCAAAAAGCTACATATTTTTTTCTGTTAAAAAAAAAAGTATGCGCATAAACCTTTTTCTTTTTAAGTTTTCTTCATAAAGTGTTCAAAAGGCACACTAGTGTATTTAATTGTCTTAGAAGTTATGGCATTTCTCAGAAATATACATATGTTTCAGTGTCTGATTCCTTTGTTTGTTTCTTTGTCTGCCTTTTGGCATACTTTGTGTAGAAATAGCCTTTCTACAATCTAGACTATATCCCTATATCCACTGTGGCATAAAAGAGGAAAGCAAATATGGCTGTAAATTGATTAACACTGCAAAATGTAAGAAGGAAAAATCTATAGAACACCCTGACTACTGCTTCAAAGTGATATAAGACTGGATTTTATATCCTTTTGAAGAGAAAACAAAAGTGTTGTAAAACAACAGGCTGCTAAAGTCATATGGAGATAATTTTTTTCCCTTCTGTATTGCAGCATGAGCGTAGACTAACAAGGGAGAACACCCCATCACAGCTGTGCAAGCAAAGAGATTTTGGTTGGTGGCTCAACGGTGCTACACAACCACATGAGTGGTGAGGAGAACAATGTGTATGTCAGATATGGCTGGCATGACAAAAGCACAGTGCTCTGCACACAGTTTGTAACCAGATTTCTCCTGTCATGTTGGAAATCAGTAATGTGAGCAAGATTGCTATTAATGTTCTTTGGCATGCTTACAGGTGACAGATGTCTTCTGTTCCAGTCCCAGGAAATATGCATTTATTTATTTTTCACCAAAAAAGAGGAAAGAGCAGAGAAATGTGTATTAGGCCAAGCACTTGGACTGCTATTAAGTTAAGTTTTCAGTTTTCTTATTGTTACTAGATTGAACTCTAAACATAAATTTAAGCAGAATAAAATAAGGAATGTGAAGGTAGGAAACACTTTTTTTTTTTTTTTTTTTCACATTGCACAACTAGACAGGTTTCTTTTTTAGCACAAGCAGTTCTAACTTGTAACTTATTCTGAGAGATCTTCCATGATAAACAAGATTAGAGATCAACAAACAAAAGACCCATATATTTTGCCGGTCCAAATATATTTTTGATTTACTATGCATGGAAGAAGATCTCTTTTAGACACCCTTTTACTCTTCATAATAGGGTATATATTCATGCCCAAATTCCAGGACAGAGTGATTTATGATGTCCTTTTTAGTTTTGTATTCGTGGAATGCTTCTAATGAGATTGATGCATCCATTGAGGAAAGTGTGAATGAGATCATCGTCTGTCAGTTTTGTGAAGTTTGTCTTTTAATTTGAAAAAAATAATACACACACATCTTCACAGATCTTGAAAACAATAGATTAACTCAAGGGTAAAATACTGCATAAGTAATTGAGAGATCTTTTACTATATCATTATCTTGTTTAACAGCAAGAAATAAGTTGGATACTAAAGAATTATCATTTTTTCTGAAGCAATCAACATTTACAAAAGCATTCATAATTTCAATATATTTTAAAAATATATAGTATACTTTAAAAATATTACATAAATCTGAAAAACTTTTTAGCCTCCTGACTTTTTTCATATGTTTCTATGAGCAAGCTGCATCTGCAGTGGAACAAATCCTTGACCAGTCCTATATGATTTTAACTAGTTTTATATAGAAGAGGGGTGTGATTTTTTCATTATACTTCTACTAATATATAAAAATGTATGTATATGTGCATGGGAGGGGAAGAAGTGACAGTGGAAATAGTAACAGAAAATTTCAGAAGAAACAGTTTGTTAGCTCTTTCCTTATTTTTTAAAAAAAATATATTATTAACAGAATTTGCAGTTCTTTAGAGTTTAAACAATAATGTTTGTGCTCTTGCCTGTGAGAATACAAAAATAAAAAGAAAGCACCTATTTTCCAATATTAATTTAGTTCTTTGGTTGCTATGTATTAGCATTGCTTAATAGTACTTACCAATTTGCAGTAACTTTAGAAGTGAGAGAAAGGCTAGTGCAAAATAAGTACTTGAGAAAAACACATCATGTTGTCTACAGGCTATTTACAATACGAAGTTTTTTGAAATGCAAAAAAAATATAGAATTAATTCTTGCAATTTGACAACAGTAATTTTAATGAAATTAAACTGGAAGTGAATTTAAATCAGAGAATTGGACTAGCACTGCTATTTGCTTTCAGTGACAACATATATTTTTTTAAATTGAATCAATATACCCAAATCTTGTGGCCACAGCCTTTAGCTTGGCTCTAAGGGAGACAAGCTTCTGTTCTTGTCAGGGCTAGCAGGACTAGCTAAGATTAGTAGTTTGCATTCATACTGAAGAACTCAAATACCACCAGGCTCTCAGAGATACTGAAAATTCAATAACTTCTTCTGGATGTTATTCTGTTCTCCAGCATTTTTTTCTATATTCTGCATAGGTGTGTTTAATTTTATTTCTCCTATTAGCTGCTGTATTATGCTTTAAGCATCTGTTTTGCTTTCTCAGTAGTGTAAGGGCACCAGCAGGTGAAGGAATTTACCTTTCACTACCCACATTTAGTAATTAATCTGTCAGTGCAGTATGATTTCTGAAGCAGTAATAATGTCATCAGGATGTATTTCTTTCTAGTTACAGAATAGCACCCTAAAATATATGTGGATGTTTGCATATATATATATATCTAAAAACATATACACATTTATATATATATGTAGGTATATGAGAAAGAGAAAAAGATAGAGGTTATATATGTCTATAGCTATCTATATATGTATGTATATATATATCACCAGGCATATAGTAAATCATATTATTGTGGATGAGAAGTTCAACATGAGTTGGAAATACATGCTTGCAGCCCAAAAAGCCAACCACATCCTGGGCTACATCAAAAGAAGTGTGGCCAGAAGCTCAAGGGAGGTGATTCTGCCCCTCTGCTCTGCTCTTGTGACAGCCCACCTGGAGTTCTGCATCCAGCTCTGGAGTCCTTGACACAGGAAGGATATGGACCTGTTGGAACGGGTCCAGAGGAGGGCCACAAAAATGATCAGAGGAATGGAGCGCCCCTCCTATGAAGATAGGCTGAGATCATTTAGGTTGTTCAGCCTGGAGAAGAGAAGGCTTCAGGGAAACCTTAGATCAGCCTTCCAGTACCTAAAGGGCGCCTAGAAGAAAAAGGCCTTTTTATCAAGGAGTGTAGTGATAGGACAAGAGGTAATGGTTTTAAACTGAAAGAAGGGAGATTTAGATTAGATGTCAGGAAGAAATTCTTTACTGTGTTACCCAAACCATTCTATGATGCCATGATTCTATGATTATTTGTATATATGGGAATGTATTTTTCACAACTGTAATAAATACACTTTTGAATCTTTCGAGTATAGGTGTCTGTTGCCTCCTGTAAAACAACATTATCACAGGGTGAAACTTACCCATTCAGATCAAATAAGTCTTGGGCTATATCTGTCTAGCTTCAGCTGAGGAGGTGATTCTGATATGTGCCAGGAAAAGAAAAAAACCCATAGATAATTATCATGAGGGTGGTACCTGTAAGAACTGCTAAATGAAATCTGGAGTACATCTGCCCTGTTAGCAATTAAGGTATGTGTGGGAATGAAACAAAGTACAGAGAAATTATATCAGCTCTGCATCCTTTTAAGACACTTGGACCAGAGGCCAGAAGGTGATAGTAAACCAGATAACAAGTGTTACTTGACTTTAGATACGGAGAAACACACAGAGGCTGGCCTAAGTGGACATGACCAAGGAGGCAATTGGCACCTTATGGCAACTATTTGAATCAGAAGGCAATAAATAGTGAAAACAATAGGTGCTGAGGTGGGGGAAATACATCCAGGGATGTTCAACACCATGAAAAAAAGGGAGCCCAAGGTGAGTAAAAGCCAGGCTGCCTGCCAGGATTAGGACATGCTGGTTGCTCCTCCAAGAGTATAGTGACCATCAAAGCTAGACAGGGGCTTAATTGATGTGAGTATATATCTTGTACAAAATCCTAGTACAAATTCTCTGGGTTCTGTAGAACAGAACCTTATGAAAGACATCCCTATCTATCTGCTACTCTCATCCCATTTAATAAATAATTTTTATGCCAACGACTGGTGTGATTCTGGTTTTACAGCTATCCCCCAACTAAGTTCTCCCATGACAAAAAATCATACACCTTATCTGCCTGTCTTCTTTTATATTGACTAAACTAGTTCTGATACAGTTGAATGCAGTCATCCTCTTCTAAATCAGCTTGCTTTTTTAGGAAGCTGCAGCTGGAAAACTTCACTGTAAATCAGCTTTCTCGGGTCTTTTTTTTTTTTCATTTAATTTGGAAATAACAAAGGATATTATATTGACTAAACTAGTTCTGATACAGTTGAATGCAGTCATCCTCTTCTAAATCAGCTTGCTTTTTTAGGAAGCTGCAGCTGGAAAACTTCACTGTAAATCAGCTTTCTCGGGTCTTTTTTTTTTTTCATTTAATTTGGAAATAACAAAGGATATTTTTTTTCTTGCAGCTTTTTTTTTTTTTTTGCCAGGAGGGAAACAAAGATTTATATCTAACCATTTCTTTTTGTTTCCAGACATTAATAAGGTTTTGTTTAAAATAAAACAGCTCTCTTGTTAAAAAAATCCTGACTTTCTCAAAGTAGTTTAAATAGAATTATTAACCCATAGCAGATTCCAATTACAAAATAGAAAGTTCAAAGACAGATCACCTCTTGGTGATCCATTCCATACCTGGATCTTACCTCTGGCTTAAAGATGAAGAATGACTCACTTCTGTTCCACCATTTCAGCTTATTCTGGCTTTTTTTTTTTTTTTTTTTCCCAAGGTTGTGGTACTCCTGAAGTGTATTCTTGCTCTGTGGGTAAGACGTATAAAAGAGTCTTCAAGAAAACACCCTCACATTATACTGATAATGCCCTCACATGTTACTGATTTGTGACAAGAATGGTATGTTTTGATACCAATATGCTACTTTGATGTTAATCAAGAAGAAACAACTTTATCATACTAAGGTATCATAGAATTTTCCCAATATTTTCTTACTGTAATAAATATTTTACAAGGTTACATTCTAGATTTGATAGCAATAATGTATTGTAGTTTTTAGGACTTTTATGAGTCTACAAATTTGAATTTCAGCATCTTATATATAGACATAGAAATTTTTCATTTCACCAAAATTAAGTATCTGCTTTGGGCAAACTGAATAAATTGCCAAATTCCTTTGCAAAATCTCAACTATAAAGTACTTAAGCTTAGTGGAACTTCAAAATGCAGCTACCGTAAAAATACACATAGTCAGATACACACAGACACACAAAAATGAATTCTACTCTATAAAATGGAATCTGGGCCTTGATGTGTGGGTTTTTTTGAATAGTTTTCTTTCTGCAGACTGGGAAAGTTCACTCTGATTTACCTCACAACAAATTTATATTGTGATAATATGGAGTAATCTTGTTAAAAAGGTTGTGATGTATTGTTATTGTAAGCAATAACATGACTGAACTAAAAAAAATTATGGAAAATATAAGAACTGTCAGACCTTGCAATAATGCACACTTTCTGTGGCATTTTCACCCATTGTTTTGCTGATATCAAAGGAATTAACATCAACAGTTGTGTTAGTCTGTACTTTGCAGAATCAGTGTTTGAAAAAAATCACAGTAGTCAACCTTTCTCCTGTGCAGGCTGCAACATGATTGTAATAGGAATCTCCAAAACACTTTATTAGATGTTGATAAGGAGAACAGCTCTTATTCTCCAGAAGTTACTAGAAGTTACTGTGAAACAAAAATAAATTCAGGTGAATTGAGATTTGTGTTATGAAAGTATGATCTGGTACCATTGCTATTAAATCATATCTAATTTCTTCCATTACCATAGAATTTAATTTTTGTTGTAGGAGAATGATCCTAGTCAGAAAATAATTGTTGGGATATTTTTTCCTTTTTCTTCCCGGTTTAGAGATCTCTCATGTTTAAATTGTCGTTTACAGGCTCAGAAAAATCTGTATCATACAAAAAGATGCAAACAAGAATACTTATTTGAAAATACAGGGAATGAAAAATCTGAAATAATCTAAAAAGAGCATTTATAGACAAACCTCAAAAATATGTCCATAAATTAGTATGATTATCTTCCAGATCTTATGAAAAACCCCCACAAACCTAGATACTTAAATGAATTGATTTTCAGTTATAGAATTATCATGCATTTATTACCAGATGTGTTAAAGTATTAATCTAAAAAAAATCCCAAAACAATGCAGTTGTGCAACAGTATGATGTGATGAAAAATAACGTGGTATGCAACATGCGTTTTTGAGATGAGTGCAGTCTTACTTGATGAGTAAAAGAGCAATAATGAAGGGATTTGTCAAATTTTATGAGATGGCGAAAATCATGGTTTCAGTCACATAAGTAGAACTGTCTCTTAATTCCATTGCTGTTATTGAATACAGTTGTTTCTGTAAAATGAAGAATATCAAGAGAAATACAGGTTTTTTTAAGCATTATCAGCTGAAACTTAGATGAAACAAAATATGATGATGTTAAGAAAATAAACTTTAATTTAAGTGGGCTTTGGATTAAGTTACTATTTATGAGGCAGGTCGTCTTAGCACAGTTTGAAAACTGTACGCTTTTGCTTCTTTCTTACAATATGTCTGAACTTTTCAGTTACTCTGTTACACTATTCATGTGATGACAATACACTTGACATTGTTTCGACAGAAAAATTTTTCCAGTGCTTGCTGAAAAGAACAATTTATTTTTAAATTCTTAGCCTGTAAGATATCAAATATATTTCCATATTTGTTTATTAAATATATCAACCTGAGCTACTCATGTGTTAGAATTAATGTTTACAAAGCCAAATATAATGCTCTTAAAGAGACTGTTCTCAACCTAGGATATGTTTATATGATCTCCAAAGTCTTCCACTTCAAAGGCTAAATGAGTTCATTGTAAATGAAATATTAAGGCAGGCAAATCATTTCATTATCTGGCTATTACATCAACACATCAGGATTCCTTCTGAATGCAGCCTGTTGATATTCCCTTGTCTTCTTTCCAGCTGGCAGTTTCTGGCACTCCACTGAATTTTACAGTTCATAGTAACCTCAACAGTAGAGTCCATTCATAATCTTACACTTTGAAAGTCTTTTATATAGTGTAGGCCTAAATGCCATACATACAAATTCTGTCAGACTAGGGTTCCAATAATATTTTTGGCTATTCATTAAGGGAATTTTAAAATGTCATATATTTTGCAATGCTCATCATATGCTCAATATTTTTTTTCTTATTTGTAGTATTTAAATCCAACTATACATTCTACTTACAACTACTTTTTAAAAAGTATCACTGGGCAAAAATGCGTAGTGTAAAATCTTCATGCCTGATCTCATGTATATTTCTGAGTGCACTTGGTTTCTTACCATTTTCCTTTCTTTCTCTTTCTCTCTTTCTCTCTTTCTCTCTTTCTCTCTTTCTCTCTTTCTCTCTTTCTCTCTTTCTTTCCTTTGTTCAGAAGACAAAATGCATGTTCTACTATCTTCCGATCTTCACAATGTGTAATTTGGCTTGTAGCTGTTCAAGTTCTATCTGCACTAGTATGTTCTGTTTTGTGGTGACACTTGGCAAAACATATAAAATTAAAGCCTGACCTGGCCAGGCCCCTCTTTCACTGACAGATTCCCAGAGACAGGACTCTCTGAGCAGCAATTTCCTTTTAAGCCAGGTTTCTCATTTGCTCTGAGTGCCGAGGTTAAGTTCTTGAAGAAGATTCATCCAAACAACTCTCCTGAATGTCTTCCCCAAAGGGTATCTGCTGTAACATCAGCTTTTAAGAGGCAGGGTTGATGAACTCTGCATTTTGAAAAGGAATTGTGTCATTATTTGTAATGGAAACAAAGGGATAAGATATCTTGAGTGGTGCTTTTTTGGTTTGTTTTTGTGTTTTTTTCCCAAATATTAAAACAATATTTTAACAAATACATCTTTCTTTCAATGAATATTGTTCATAGAGCAATATCTGATGATAAGATCAGGAGTTTTGAAAAAAGTAAGGAAATTACTGAGAAAAAATCAATAGATTCCTGGGGAAAGTGTTTACTGGAGAAATATAAAGACTGGCAAAGACATTAAAAAAATAGAAGAGATAAGAGGAATTTGTATCATATAATAATGAGATTGAAATTTTAAAACACAGGACTTAACAAGAGCAAAAATACTGAATGTGACTATTAGATACAGATATGTAAAACTGGAAAAGCACAGCATAAAAGTAAGAAGAAATAGAAGAAATGGTTATGACCACAGTCCAATAATCTCAGCTTTTAGTGAAATCACTGTGTTGTTAGCTTCTGCTTTTTATGCCAGCCCATGAATTGTTCCCTGAATAATGCTCTACCAGTATTCATTCCTGTCTTTGTAGGCATTCTGCTACATGATTTAGAAGAAACTGTTTCCTAGTAAGGGGAATCTTTAAAATGATCACTATTATCTTCAGAAAAGAGCAACTCGTGTTATGTTTCTATTTAAGATCATGGCATAAGAGCAAAGGCAATTTATTTCTTATCCATGCATTTCCGGTGTTCAAATTGTATAACACAATCACCAAAATGGTTTTTTATGTTTTCTTCTCTTTGGACTCTCAGCAAATTGTTACTTTGATATATTAGTCCTCTCCAAGTACTTCATTAACATGTAAAAAAATTACGCCTAAGTTATTTGAAATCTGATATATATTATACAAAGAAAAGAAGCTTTTAAAGAAAACACAATGACAAACAGGCAAAAAATAAAATCCACAACAATGGACCAGAATGTAATTTTTTTGGGAAAAAAATATTCTTAAAATGTGTCAGAAAGTCAGACTGAAATATGTCTCTGCTCTCATTTATCAGCACCATATGATAATGTTAAGACTTATACTATTAGTTCTGTCACTAATGAGCATTTGAGAAAAAACACAAGCCAAATACAAAAATGCAGTGTTTTTTGTGCTTTTCACAAAGAGTTACTTGGGATGGAAAAAATAAAGATGACCAATAAGAAGACTGAGGGTCTCAAAACATTTTTTGTTCATATGTAAAATATGAAGTAAAATAAAGCTGTAAGAATAAAAGAAACTATACCTTGTGGAATTCTAACAGCTTTCTGGAGTTAAGGTAAGGCATTGCATGTGATATATATTAAGCTTCACATATTGTATAGAATATGAACCCATGAATATGTTTTCCCTCTTAGCTATCCTAGTGCTATACCCATGTCATTGCAACAAGCTTGGTAACAAAGCTGCAGCTACATATAATAGCAGCAAGCAAACCACATCACAAAAATATTTCTGCATCCAATCATACCTTACAAACAACCATCATTTAAAGACAAGCAATCCCAGCTGAATTACTGTTGCAACAAAGGCAATTTCAACTCTGGAAATTTTTGCTTAATTAAATTTATGGCCAATTAACAAAGACTTTTGATCATTGATTCCAGTTCTGGGGAGAAAAAAACTCATAATTAAGTAAATAAATAATTAAGTAAATAACTTTCCTGCCCTTTCCCATAATTCAACTTAAGACAAGCATCTTTTCTTACTCGTTTTCTCTACTTCCCTTGTTTTCCCTGAAGGTTACACTCAGTCTGCCCCATTTTCTCCAATGAGGTGACAGACAACACTGGGGTTGGGGTGTGAGGTCATCTGCATTAGGGATTTCTTACTGTTACTCTTCACTTCTTACTCATTTTCCTCAGCTGTTTTTGCCTATCAGTATCCCTGTCTTGGCATGGGTTGCTAATGGGCCTCAGACCCTCAGGGGTCACCTGTCTCAGCGTCGGTCACCCCTGGACCACAGTCCTCCAGGAGTGTCCCTCCCTTGGTATGGAGTGCATCCTTTCAAGAGCACCTCTTCAGCTGTGTCTGCAGCAGCCTCTTCCTCCTCCTGCCCCTCTTACTCGAGTATGTCTGACCTGGGACACCAAGGACTCCCCTTAAGAGACACTATTAAACTAAATCTTGAAATGCAAATGAACAAATCCATTGGTAGGATCCTCAGTCACATTGCTCTGATTCCCAGTTACTGAGATATTTACAAATCTTGAAGTTTACATAGACCAGAAATATAACACATCCATATGAATATTTTCCTATTTTAAATGATTCTCCAAAGGATTTTTTGCATTAATAAATGATAGTAAATTCGCCAAGACAAAATTTTTACTCTTTTTGCACACATGTAAAGAACTTGCTAGTATTTTCAACAGCAAAATTTCCTTCTATGTTAGGAAAAAAACCTTATAATACCAAGCAGCATGGATCAAAAGGAGCAGACCTAAAACCCATAGCTTTTCGTGTTGGGGACCTGATATTTACTTTGTTTGGCACATGCTATAGCCTAGCCTCATGGACTCAGTGCTCTTTTGCAGCTGGAGTGCGTCAGATATCCACCTGACTTTATCTTCCAGTTCAGTAACATCTGGAAATAAAACAGTTCATACACACCATGTTGCGAAATGAAGCACAGTTAAGTGGAGGCAGTCAGGAGATTTGCTTGACAAATGCACCCCTGATCTGAAATGCTTATGTCCAAGAAGTCCCAAAAGGCAATGAATATACACGGAAGTCAAATATGGCAATAACAGTTTCTACCGCATGAAATGTGCATTGCAGAAAGTCTAAGAGCACTATTCTTTTATATCACCCCATATCACTCCTTTCTTTTGTCCAAATACTTTGTCTCAGAGGAGTCTGACTGGCTTTACTCTTCCTTGTATGTGTGCATCCTGCAGACAACAGTGAAATCTCGTGTTTGGGAACTTCAGAATTACAGCACCTGCAAATCAATAGCAAGGTGTGGACAGTCTATAAATGTCCTATACAGAAATCCAGAGGTAATTTACCAGCTGTAATCACACTGCATTGTAAATGAAGGCCAGCTCCTAATGTGTCAGCTGCACAGACTGCCAGATGTCAGGACAGACAAAAAGAAACAAAAGAGAAAAAGTGAGTGGGTTCCTCAAAATGAAATGAATTCCTTTGCCTGAAGAATTGAGGAGGCCAGGCCACTTTCACAAAATGTATACTGAAATGTTTAATTTAAACTGCATACGTGATGAAATAACAATCCTGTCTGTAAAAGAATTTCATGACCCGACAAAGAGCTGATGTAAAGCTACATGTAAAAACTGGCTGAAATTCCTTTAATGTTCTACAAATGTGACACTTTCTCTTAAATCTGTTAGTCAAAAATTTAACTCATATAACCTCAGTCAGACTTATTGGTATGATCTATATTTTCTCATTGTCTCATCGTGATAGCCAAATAAAAGCTATTGTCCTTTAAGAGGAAGTATTAGGGTTCTGAAAGGTGGTTCAGTGTAAGCTACCATTTGCTTTTTATTTGTCTATCAATTTATTCCATTTTTATTCATTTTCATTACTGTCATTTGCAGATGCTGAGAAAATAGTTAATAGCTATAGAATTTTTTTCTTTTTTTTTTATATTTATTTTCCTAATACATGCAAGCAGAAATAAAGTGGCAAGAGGAAATGCTGTTGTGGATGCATGCATCTGTGTGACTGATAAAAATGTTGAAAATTGTCACAGTTTGTTTATAATACATCAGTAATGCCAAGAAACTTTCTCTATGAAGGGTACTGTTTTTGAAAGTATCTTGGATCGCGTTATTTTAAACATGCATTGTGTACAATGAATTTCCAATTAAAATTATAATCATCCTTTTTAAACATAATAAGTTTTATTATTATGAATCATCTTTACATTTTTTAAGAAGAATCCTTATAATTTTTTTCTCAATCCCATAATTAACTGAAAATTATTACCTTTAAAGAAAAATCAATTCAAGAAGCTTTACAGATTTGACAAAAATACAGCTATATTGCAACTGGCTGTGCTTTATGAATAAATGGAAAGATCACAATCACATATCAGATCATACCTCTTAATGCCTTTTAGGTGTTAAATCAAAGTTGTGCTCTTACTATCATTTATTTCTTTATCTAATTAGTCTTATTTCCCAAATATAAAGAAGTAGCTTTTTCTAAGGGAAGTTCATGACTTAAAGAGAGAGACTGAACATTTTTAATCTCAGCATGAGGTCCCTGTCCAATCTAAGGCTATATTTTAATGAGTATTTTTTTTCACAGACCTTTCCTTTTCTGTTCCTAGTCTTTCAATAGAAAAGGACTAGATAAGATCAAATGCACATTTTCTTTAGCAATGGATTTTTCTGTTAGTTTTTAAGTATACTATTTGAGAGACACTTTTCTTTAGTCAACAAATCTTCATTACTGACCAGCAGAAAATACACTCTAAGTTTTGGATTCTTTCCTGGTTTATTCCAAGAGAAACTTATAGCTAGAAAATAGAAAATAACTCAAGGCGGGGAAAAGAAAAAAAAACCTATGAAAACCCCCAAACATTTGTGCAAGTACACTGATTAAAACATCCCAAAACCTCATTTTTTCATGTTGTAAAGAAACTATGAGCAAGCAGAGGTGAGCAAGTGTCAGAAGATTGTAGATTTGGAAATAATTTCTTCTGCAAATGGGAAAAAAAGCTACTCTTATTTGGATGTTTTTGCAATTATGCAGTCCTGCTTTCTATATGAACATTTCTGTGTAAAAATAGGTTTTCCATTTTTTCTTTTATCATTCACCCTATTAAACAGTCTAATACTATAACAACCTAATATAACAGGATATATAGAATTTAAACTTCTCACTGCTCCTTAACCATGCAATCCTCTTTTTACAATCAATCTTCTTATTCAAACTCCATGCTATAGATTACTTTTTTATTGCCAATCTCACCTCTGACATTATGTGTCCTCTCTTAAACAGAAATGCAAAATAACCCCTAAGAGTATGAATAACACAAACCAAAGGAAAAAAATTATTTTTGATACGCAGCAAAAGTTAAAATTCCTAACTTGTTTATTTGAAGGTAATTTCCATTTTCTATTGCTTCTTGTCTCTTTTTTCTGGACCTTTATTGACAGCTTACTTTATTTCTAAATTTTACTGCCTGTTCACTGTATAGATTTCATTTAGAAGCCACTAAATTTTAGAGAGATAAAATGCTGTTGATACATACTCCACTATTCTCTGTATCTGTGAAGTGATGACAGAATGTGATGCATTTTGCACCTGTAAAGCCCACTCATTTTTGGAAATTCACACACCTGATAGAGAAGTCTGTTTATTTCCTCTTCCAGAGTGTAGCTGAACATCATGTTAATCACCTGAACTAATTTATATATACACTAACTCTCAAAAATCTTGTAAATAATTTTAAGTTTTTCTTTACTCTAACATCAGAGTAGCTAGGTCTAATTTCGTTTTATATTGCTGCCTGACTCTAGTTTGTCAGGTCCTTCCAAAGAAGAGTGAGAACAGGGACAAATATTCAGTGATTTTTTTAAATGAACATTTCTCACATTCTAACACAGATATTGTCTTGAAGTAGATGTCCAAAATTTTGTTTTGTTAAAGTGATTAGATGAAACTCAAGGAAGGAAGGAAGGAGGTACAGTGAGGTAATAGAATAATATCGGACCTAAGTTACTTTTTATCTGGGACTGCTGACCTTGATTCACTCGCTGAAGAAGCAGGAAGACAACCTATAGAAGTTCAGTTATCATGGTGGTATAGAGAGACAGAGTCCTGAGCCCTAGCCCTGGCCACTGATGTCTAAGAGTCTAAGGTCACTAAGGCGCCAGTGGTTCATGGTCTGAATACACCCCATAATATTGTCTTCACTCTGATTTCAACTATAAAGTTATTTTCAAAGGCCTTCATATCCTAAGATCTCCTTATATATTGTATGCCCTTTGCAACTAAGAGCCAAACATCCCCTTTCTAGTGGGTTTGCCTCCACTTCTTGCTAGATAGATTTTAAAATAATTGTGTTCCCATTTTCTCTGCACGTTTCAAGCTCTATGAGAGACAAGGTCTTTAGGTCACATGGCAATGAAAGTGAAAAAGAAAGAATATGAGACAGTTACTGTGGGACTAATGAGGAACAAACGCACCATGTTCTAGGACTCTAGCTTTTGGAGGACACACCTGAACTGAGTATCCTAGTTCCGTAGATTTCGATGGACAAGAAATCTATCAATGTATGGACAACTAAGATCTCTCCAGATGGAAAAGCAGACTATTTCTATTATATGTGTACCTGCTTTATCTTCTTTCACTACATATGACATTACTCAGCAAATAGGAGAGATAAGCACTCCCAAACCTCACAGTATTTGTAACACTTGCCCAAAATAAACTCTTAGCGAAATTCAAGACTATTTTGAGTCAGCTATGCTAACTTCACTTTGCACCTTCATTATTGACTGCAAAGTGGTCCAGCTGGAAAGAAAATCAGACAAGGTCCAGTTTTCTTCAGCTTTTAAGTGGTTGTTATATACTATATATATTTGACACGCTTAAGATTTAAATTATCTATTTAAAAATAATAAATAAAGATGAAATATAGAAATATATGGATAATACAGCCGTTAGTTGAGGTGAATAAGGATGCATGAGAATGTACCATATGCTGGAGGCAGGAGCTCAACTTATTTGTGGAGATATTTCTGTTGGTTTGGCATCTGAATTAATAGTCCTTATATCTTAGGTTTTTAAAAATCTTTTTTAAATCTTCCATATAGGGAAGGGCTACTGTAAAGAGTAATTTAGATCTGGAATAGAAACTGGTATTCCAGTTTTCTGCTTGGAGAAGTCTATTTGTCTGTATTTACTAGGGAATACAGGAACTTAGAGATCCACGTCAGAATTCTTTCCTTAATCCACAAGACATGCAAGCAGTACCTTTCACCCTTTACAATTCACAAAACACTTCTGTGTTCATGGGTACACAGAGGCTTGGAAGTGGACAATTAGACCTTATGTATCAAGGAGGTTTTGCATATGTATTATAGAATTTTTGTTTCTGTGAATCATATTTCAGTTTTATTTTGAAGCTGCTGTAGACAAAAATATTTCATCTTCATTAAAATCACCTTTACTAAAGTATGAATCCTTCCTCTATTCCTTCCTGTTTGCAAGCAATGGCTTATAGTAAAGAGGTCATATATGCCTGCATTGGTGCTTTAGAAGGAAATAAATAAACATATTTTTTCTTTTCTTTTGGTAGAAATGAAAGTGTTTTCACACAAAAACAAAGGTACCTGAAATTCTTAGATCATTTAAATCTATTTTATATTCATACTAAGAAGGTAAACAGAAGGTTTTGTGTTGTATTTTTCTTTTAAAAAAAGTACTGATCATTTTCATCTTTCAGCAATTTTGGTGGGATCTGTGGCTCTGCAGTTGGGATCTGTATAAACTTGATGGAGTAGACTAAACAACTGGACCCAAGAGTCCATGATCTATAATAAGTTATTCACCATATTGTTGATTTCTGAATGTGCAAGTAGTGTAAATGAGCACTGATTCGGCCCACAACTTATTTTTGAATTATTTTAAGTTCTATTATAAAAAAGTACTCTGAAAGGACTGTGGCCACAAATACTGTTAGTGGTATATTTGTCTTTGACCTGACTATTTAGACTAACAACATTAGAAAAAATATTCCTATAATAGTAAGAAAATGACCAGAACTGGATGGTCTTTGCAAACACACTGAATTGTAGTGAAGCATTTGATGCTAGTAAAACTACAGTAGCTATACTTTCATGAGAAGCCAGAACTCATAAGCTTATGTGTATGCTAAAAGGAGCCAACTTCAAGGAGGAAGCCACATCTTATAAACAGCTATGCTCAGAAAACTAATTATCTAGGACTGAGATTAAAAGGTATATAAGACTTATTCTAGGGGCATCTGAACTCATTGATTAGATATATTTAAGTCACTTTTTAAAATTCATTATTTTGTATTGAAGAAATTTTTTAAGATATATTTTAAAATGAAAGCATTCACCTTTTCCATTCCAAGAAGATAGAAAGTAGCTTCTATTTTATTCAAAAAACTTTTTTCTTTGTTGAAAGCTTGCAAAAAGTTTTATGATTTTGTTCAATAATGGATTCTGATAAAACATAATTTTGTTATAAAAACTGTTTGGACGAATATCTGGTGTCATGCTTCAGGTATATTTCAAAATAGCTTTGAAAATATAACAGGGCCATCAGGTATCTCAGGTTTTCATTCACTTTTAGAAAAAGGAATTAGCCGTCTGGTTCCTACTTGCTGACTCAAATAAGATAAGTTGAAGTGTGTAATTAATTCTGTCAGAGTCTTGTGGCTGGTTAAGGGAAGGCTTGAAAGGCTATTACCATAGAATTATTTAAATTAAGGTTCAATTTTGGAGTTAATCTGATTAACTAATGAGGAAGTCAACTCATACTACAAAGCCAGGTAAAACGAATTTAATGAAGTCTATATAAAAGAGCATCTGAAATCAAAACCTTGTACCATTTGAGAATTCTAAAAGAGAAAGAGCAGAAAAACTGTGATTTGAGGAGAAACTGTGAGGAAACTGGTGAAACATGTCGCATTTCACTTCATTGGTAAGTAACAAGTTGAAAGATGAGCTATTTCGAAGCATGAGTCCAGAAACTACGTTAGACTCATAATGACACAATGCTGGAAAAGATATTCATAATTTCTCTCTGAATAAAAAGCATAGATAATGTACTTTATTATATTATCCCCAGCATAAATACAGGCTGGGTGGAGAATGGACTGAGAGCAGTTCTGAGGAGAAGGACTTGTGAGTGTTGGTTGATAAGAAGCTCAACTTGAGTCGGCTATGTGTGTTTGCAGCCCAGAAAGCCAACCACATCCTGGGCTGCATCAAAAGAAGTGTGGGCAGCAGGTCGAGGGAGGTGATTCTGCCTCTCTGCCCCGCTCTTGTGAGACCCATCTGGAGTTCTTCATCCAGCTCTGGAGCCCTTAGCACAAGAAGAACATGGACATGTTGGAGCGAGTCCAGAGGAGGGCCATGAAGGTGATCAGAGAGCTGGAGCACCTCTCTTATGACGACAGGCTGAGATAGTTGTTGTCACTGGAGGCTCTGGGGAAACTTTATAGTGGTCTTCCAATATCTGACGAGGGCCTACAAGAAATCTGGAGATGGTCTTTTTACAAGCACATGTAGTGACATGATGAGGGGTAATGGCTTCAAGCTAGAAGAGGGTAGATTTATATTAGATATCAGGAAGAAATTTTTCACTATGAGGGTGGTGAGACACTGGAACAGGTTGCCCAAGGAAGTTGTGGATGCCCCATCCCTGGAAGCATTCAAGACCAGACTGGATGGGGCTTTGAGCAGCCTGGTATTGCGGTAGGTGTCCCTGACTATGGTAGTAGGGTTGGAACTAGATGATCTTTGAGGTCCCTTCCAACCATTTTATGATTCTATTATGCTATGATCAGTACACACGAGCCCAGTATAATCACATACAAAATAAACCTGAAATTTTAGTGGGTTTGGGTACTGGTTTTCCATCTATCCCAGCAAATTATCTTCAGTGTCGATAAATCTCATCCCTGCCATGGGAAGGAATGGGTTGGACCTCAATAAAGATTAGTGATAACTGAAAAACTATCAATTTCTTTTTCAGATACCCAAAACATTACTTTTTTCTTTATTACTATGTCATAAAGTTGTTAATCAAACAATAACAAAAAAACAATATAAGCTGGTCTCAAGTTAAAATGAAGAAAAAAAGCCTTTTCACTATTTTTCAAAATCCAGGTTAAATAGATATAGAATCATAGAATCATAGAATTGTGTAGGTTAGAAGGGACCTTTAAGGTTATCTAATCCAACCATCAACCTAACTGATAAAAAAACCATCACTAAACTTTGTCACTAAGCACTATGTCAACCCGTCTTTTAAGTACCTCCAGGGATGGTGCTTTAATCACTTACGTAGGCAACCCATTCCAATGCTTAATAAATTTTTCTAATATCCAATCTGAACCTCCCCTGGCCATTTTCTCTTGTCCTAGTGCCTGTGACTTGGGGGAAAAGTCTGACCCCTGCCCCTCTACACCCTCCTTTCAGGTAGTTGTAGAGAGCGATAAGGTCTCCCCTCAGCCTCCTTTTCTCTAGGCTGAACACCTGCAGTTGCCCCATAAGCCGCTCCTTATAAGACTTACTCTCCAGACCCCTCACCTCTGGACCCATTCCAGCACCTCAATGTCTTTTTCATGGTAAGGGGCCCAGAACTGGACACAGTACTCAAGTTATCACCTGTAGCTCTGAAGTTTTGGATGAACTTTCATCAGAAAAGATATTACAGCTACCTATTACAGCTACCTTACTTTTATCAAATTCTGTTGTGAAGGGTTTCAATAATAATATAGTTTTGTAAATCATCTCCTCTTGAACTACAAATTTTCAGATTCTCTTTCCAGAATCTGAAATTACTTCTGTTATGAAGCTTTTCACCAAAACATCACATTTTTTTTCCCAATGGAAACTCATAATAACATTAAAAATTTCAAATAAAAATTCTCACCACTGTGCTAAGCAATATTTAGTTTGAAACTGGCAATTTGGCACCTTCCTTAATTTTTGTGTCACTTTCCAGCAGAATATCAAACTAACTCCCTTTATTAGGAAGAAATAATGACAGTCTCCATTCCATTTCACTTTATGCTTTTGTGTTAATAACTGAAAAGAATTTATTGAGGGAAAACAAAGCTCAAGTGAGCTATACGTTTTGCGTAGAACAAAGTCTGAGGACAAAATGTTTGAGGACATTCTAATCAGATTAGTGAATTCCTTAATCTTGTTTCCATTCTTGTTGGTTATCTGTCCCTTTTTCTTAGGAGTCTGAAGAGGCATAGTTGTCAGGTGAGCTGAAGATTGAAAAAATAAAAGGACAAAAAAAAAATCAGTTAGAAAATTTATCCATCTCACAAAGGGCTTTGAAGCACAGACAGAAATCTTAACTAGAACTGAACATTTAATGTGAAAGCACTAGAAAGTGATGAAAGCACTAGAAAGTGATGAAGGCCCTGAAGACCTGTGCAACTTTGGCGGGGGGTGGGGAGGGGGCAGGGTTTGGCATTTTGTTTTTCTAGTACATTATTTTATTTTTAGAGAAGAAGAAAATAAACCTGGAAATCACAAGTGGGCAAATTATCACATCTCACACTGAGCTTAACAGATGGACAAATCTTATAGTCATTCATAGATCTTATGGGAGTGATGATGAGGCTTGACGGCTGCCTCACCACTGGATCCACTTAACCCTCAATTGCTGCAGGAGACCATTTCATTTGAAGTGCTCCCCCTTGTCCACTACTCTCAACTTTGTAGTGGTAACTACTTTTTTCTCATGCATGATCTAATTCAGTGACATTCTCTAAACAATGTATTGAAAAAGTTGTGAAGCTACAATAATTTTCAGATTCAGCAGCCTTCCAGATGGTGAGCTTGAAAGACACCCTCAAAAATGTAAGTATGGTCTGCAGAGCGTGCAATAGTCTGTTTAGCTGTGTTCACTTACTACTTTACTACAGAGAATCTTCCACATGGAAAACCAGAGTAATTCAGAGCATGTTGTGCTTAAGTCCTTCCTGAAGCACCTATAAAAATTGTGTAGACCTAGGCAGTTAAGTGCTGAACAAAATAAGATGATGTGTTTAACATTGTCTGCAAGAAGACAAAGAGCTATGCATCATCATCTTCATTCAGATGCCATTTCATAACTCCTATGCCAGTGATACCTAGTAATGCAGCTT
The DNA here is from genome assembly GCF_001431845.1 of Calidris pugnax. Taxonomy (NCBI): domain Eukaryota; kingdom Metazoa; phylum Chordata; class Aves; order Charadriiformes; family Scolopacidae; genus Calidris; species Calidris pugnax. Next base: position 4,882,762 of record NW_015090999.1, on the reverse strand, counting down.
GGAATTAAAGTGTTATTGGAACCATGAAACGACTTAATGATAACTTCATTGAATTATTTCATTATCTTTCAAGGGTAGAGGTCTTATGTTTGAAGTCATTTTAATTTGAATTACAGTTGAATCTCATGATCTCCAACCACCTAAAGTAAAGACAAAACATCAGCTTACGTATAGATTTCTATAACTAAAATGTGTATTTATATAAAAAAAAAGGCTAGGAAAACCAGTTTGTTGGAAACAAAAGCAGCTGAAACGTCTCTAGCTATCAACACATCTAATTCAGTTGGATAGTTTGAAAAATGTTTCATTACAGTGTTTATCAGTGATATTACAGAAGGTTACTGTCATTTTTCCAGTCTGAGGAGCCAGGATACGCTGTCTCATAAAAAATTCCAGTAGTGCATATCTATTGGGTTTTTTGCAAAGGGGGAAAATACAGTCACTAGCAACTTAATGATTTACAATTTTACCTCTTATTAGAAGAGGTAATTTTTTTCCTCTTTGGAAAATATTTAGCTCTTTAGAATAATTGTGCAAATATGCTTATGTACGGGAGTTAATGCCAGACTACATTTTTTTTGTTTGCTCCAAACATCCTTATCATCCATAGGAATTAACTAATAGTAGTATTTTCTAAATGCAAAAAAGTATTGGACATATGCAGGGATGGATTCAATTTATATCACCATAAACAAGCATAATAGAACTAGCACAATTTCAGTTTCTCCTAGTCTCCTGACTTGCTCAAGGACTACAATTATTGAAAGTGATACAATCATTTTAAGTGTGACCTGCGTGAATATAAAGCCGGGAAGTAATGAATTTAAATTCATTACATTTCACATAAATGCTTTAGGATGTGAAAAATAAGAATGGCTTATGAATTACCACTGCTATCATCCTTTGGAAGATGACAACTATGACAAAAAAAAAAAAAAAAAGGCTTTCAGGAATTTATATATAGATAAACAGTCTGGGGTTTGATTTATAGTATTATGGCCAAAGAAAGTATGAATTATATTTATAACACTGCCTTTCCTGTTTACAAAATGTCCTTCTTTATTGCTATTTCCAAATGTACATTTTTTTTAAACCCTGAAGCATATGCTACTTTCTATTGTTAGTCTACAATACTTTCTATTTTACAGCTTGTCATTGTAGATGTCTACATTTGGATGCAAAGCTGTAAGTTTTTTTCTAGACCTTTTAAAAAATAAAATTCTCTGAGTAGACTTTGATGTGTTTTCCCCTCATTTTTTTTTTACTCAAGTAAACTGTACCATTATAGCAACTTTTTGGTAGCTTGCAAATCCCCATGTAAGCAAAAGACCCAGTAAAAGTACAATGTGCTTTTAAACATAGTTCTTTGTTACTATTTCATCCTTCTTTTTTCATAAACATAGAGACTCAGACTACCTATTATAGACATTTGTTTGACATTTTGATATTTTAGCAATAATTGAACCTTGATTTATAGTTCTGCCTGACTCCCGCTTTCTGTTTAATGCATCAATTTGAAGACTGGAGAACTAGAGTTTCTAGAAATGTTCTTTTGCTTTTTTTTAATCCAACAAGACTTATGTGCAGGTGCTATCCAGAAGATGAGCATATCTCTAACTATATTCTGCTTTATCAGGAATGATATTAAGATGAAGACAGAAAACAGTATTTGTGACCAAATGAAACACCAGTATCCTGATTTTGTGACGGAGGTATAGGAGGTATAGAGAAGGACAGCTACACAATGATGATCAAGAGGTAGTAGCTGCCTTAAGATGAGGGCTTAAAAAAAGTGGAATGTCTTGGAGAAGAACAGGCTGAGAAGGAATATGGCTAAGATTTACAAAATCATGAAAGCAGTTGAACATGAACAGTTATTCACTAAAGGGCACTCAGTGAAACTTGAAAGACATCGGTTTCAGATGTATAAAGAAGGTACTTTTTTACACAGCAGTTAGGGAACCTCAGAAACGCAATGGAGAGAAAAGTGAGGATGTAGAAAAGGCTCTGCAAAAAGATACATCCAAAAAAGGATTAGATATCTTCCTGGAAGACAACTCCAAAATCAAATTCCAAGCATATTATATTGGGCTTGCATGGCAGGTTTTGGCAGCAGGTGGACTGCAGGGGTGGTGTCTGTGAAAAGAAACCAGGAGCTGCCCCTGTGTCTAACAGAGACAATCCCAGCTGACTCCAAGACATGCCACTGGCCAAAGAGTAGACAAGTTATAACTCTGGCAGAACCTCTGTGACAATATATGTAAGAAGGGGTGAAAAGTACTTGGTGGCAGCTCTGTGACAGAGGAATGAGAAAAATGAGGCAGGAGGAAAAACCCTGCAGACATGAAGGCCAGTGAAGAAGTAGGGGGAGGAAGTGTTCCAGGCACCAAAGCAGAGATTCGCCTGTGACTCATGGAGAAGGAAATGGTGAAGCAGACTGTCTGTCTGCAGCCTTTGGAAAGGACCACAGCAAAGCAGATATCCACCCTGCAGCCCATGGAGGTCCTCATGATGCAGAGGATAGATGTGCCCTGAAGAAAGTTGAGCCCATGGGGAGCCCACAGAGTACATTTTCTGGCAGGATCTGTAACCCATAGGAACAGTTCTTGAAGGACTTTATCCCATGGGAGGGACTCCACACTGGAGCAGCATGAGGAGAAAGGGGCAGCAAAGATAAAGAATCATGAATTGACCAGAACCCCATTCCCCATTCCCCTGCACCATTCAGGAATGGTGAGAAAATCATAAATCATAGAACAGTTTGGGTTGGAAGGGACCTTAAAGATTATCTAGTTCCTCCCCTCCTGCCATGGGCAGGGACACCTCCCACTAGACCAGGTTGCTCAAAGCCCTATCCAGACTGACCTTGAAGACTTCCAAGGATGGGGCATCCACACCTTCCCTGGGCAACCGGTTCCAGTGTCTCACCACCCTCACAGGAAAGAATTTCTTTCTATTATCTAATCTAAATCTCCCCTCTTCCAATTTAAAACTGTTGCCCCTTGTCCTTTCACTACACTTCTTGAAAAAGTGTCCCTCTCTTGCTCTTCTATAAGCTCCTTTCAGATATCGAACACAGAGAATCTGTGTTTATAGAAGGTATAAGATTTTGCTGAAATTTTTGCATGGCATTTGTATGTAAGATGGCTCCAACAGGCCCATGTCCTCTCTGTGTTGAAGACTCTAAAGCCAGACACAGAACTCCAGGTGGGGTCTCACAAGCGCAGAGTAGAGGGGCAGAATCACCTCCCATGAACTGCTGGCCACACTTCTTTTGATGCAGCCCAGGACGTGGTTGGCTTTCTGGGCTGCCAGTGCACGTTGCTGGCTCATGTTAAGCTTCTCACCCACCAACACCCCTAAGTCCTTCTCCTCAAGGCTGCTTTCTAGCCATTCTCCACCCAACCTGTATTTGTGCCTGGGATTGCCACGTCCCAGGTGCAGGACCCTGCACTTGCCTTGCTTAAACTTCATGCGGTTTGCATGAGCCCACCTTTCAAGCCTGTCCAGGTCCCTCTGGATGGCATCCCTTCCCTCCAGTGTGTCGACCGCACCACTGAGTTTGGTGTCATTGGCAAACTTGCAGAGGGTGTACTCTACCCCACTGTCCATGTCTCTGAAAAAGATGTTGAACAGCACTGGTCCCAGTACGGACCCCTGAGGAACACCACTTGTCACTGGCCACCAATTGGACATTGAGCCATTGACCATTTGAGTGAGGACAGCCAGCCAGCTCCTTATCCACCGAGTGGTCCATCCATCGAATCCATTAGTTTCCAATTTTGAGACCAGGATGTGGTGCGGGACAGTGTCGAATGCTTTGCACAAGTCCAGGTGGGTGACATCTGTTGCTCTGCCCTTGTCCACCAAGTGTGTGGCAGTATCATAAAAGGTCTCCAAATTTGTCAGGCACAATTTGCCCTCGGTGATGTCATGTTGGCTGTCTCCAATCACCTCCTTTTTTCCCATGTGCCTTAGCAGAGATTCCAGGAGGATCTGCTCCATAATCTTGCCAGGCACCGAGGTGAGACTGACTGGCTGTAGTTCCTTGGGTCTTCTTTTTTCCCTTTTTTGAATATCAGGGTTATGTTCCCCTTTTTCCAGTCTGCGGGAACTTCGCCAGACTGCCACGATTTCTCAAATATGATGGAAAGCGGCTTAGCTTCATCCGCCAGCTCCCTCAGGACCCGTGGATGGATTTCATCAGGTCCCATGGACTTATGCACCTTCAGGTTCCTTAAGAGGTCTCCAACCTGATTTTCTCATACTGTGGGAAGTTCTTCATTTGCAAAGCCCCTGTTTTGGCCTTCCGCGACTTGGGCAGTGTGGTTTGAGCCCTTTCTGGTGAAAACTGAGGCAAAAATGTCATCCAGTAGCTCAGCCTTATCCATATCCTGGGTGGCCAGGTCTCCCGTTTCCTTCTGGAGAGGGCACACAACTTCCCTAGTCTTGCCTTTGTCCCTGACATATCTGTAGAAGTTTTTCTTATTGTTTTTGATGTTCTTGGCTAGATTTAGTTCTGCCTGGGCTTTCGCTTGCCTGATCTCATTCCTGACTGCTCGGACCATTTCTCTGTATTCTGCCCAGTCGACCTGTTCCTGCTTCCACCCCCTATAGGCCTCCTTTCTGGTCCTGAGTTTGTCCAGCAGTTCCTTTTTCATCCATGTAGGCCTGCTGGCCATTTTGCCTGACTTCTTTTTTGGGACGCATCTCTCCTGAGCTTGGAGGAGGCGATCCTTGAATACCAACCGGCCCTCTTGGGCCCCTCTCCAATTCTTTTTCCCATGCTATCCTCCCAATCAGATCTCTCAGGAGACCAAAGTCTGCTCTTCTGAAGTCTAGGGTAGCAAGCTTGCTGCACACCCTCTTTGCTGCCCTATATAGAAGATAGAAGAGTCAGGAGCGAAATGAAACCTGTGGAAATGGTAGGGATCAGGAAGAAGGTGTTTTTAGTTTTGTTCTTATTTCTCACCGTCTTCCTTTCTTTTTAATTGGTAATAAATTAAATTAATCTTCCCTAAGTCGATCCATGTTTTCCCATGACTATAATTGGTGAGTGATCTTCTTGTCTTTGTCTTGATCCATGAGCTCTTTTGTCTTATTTTCTCTGCCTGTCTTGCTGAGAAGGGAGAGTGAGAGAGCAGCTTGACAGACACCTGGAAGCCAGACAAGGTTAAACTACCACAAGGACTTGCATACACAGTGTGCAAGGACTATACATACTGTGTAATGCCCATATTACACCAATTCTGGATAGTTGAGAAATACAAAGGGGATGGACCAAGCAATTTTCTTGGCTCATATTCTTTGCTGGTTATGAAACAAAGCTGTCTTGTGCATGTATGGTATGAGGTCAGAAACACATAGGTACTGACAAAGATTAGATATTGAGATAGATAGATAGATAGATAGATAGATAGATAGATAGATAGATAGATAGATAGATAGATAGAAAGAAAAAAATCCCACATAGTCAGAACTTACTCTCCTGGGAGTATTTTCAGTATGATAAAATACAAAAGCTTGCAAGCCTGTGCAGCTTATTAACAATTCCTGGCACCAGATTTCAGGAGGTACAATCAGTCATTATTTCACACATTACCTTACCTGAACAAAGTGGCAAAAACACTTGCTCTGCTTGACTTGGAATTAAATGAGGTAAGACTCGTAGGGAGAGGCAATATATTTCATTTGACTGATATAACTGAGAAAAATAGGAAAACCAAAATATTCTATGGCTCTGTGACAGAATTTAAGTGGACTGCATTGTCTCCTTTTTTCATATTGTCACCTGCTTCACTGCATGATCTCATGTCAAGAGGTATAATCCCAGGAACCACAGCTCTTTCTATTTGTGAAAGGCCTACGTTTATTTTTAAGTGCTACTGTACTATTCCAACATGTTCTATGGCATGACCAGAAGAGAAGACAAATTAACACATTCATTTCATTTTTTTCCTCCTTAATGTAGAGTGAGATGTTGGTAGGAAATTAATGCAATGAATTTTTTTTTTTTTTTTTTTAATATCTTTAATGTGTTCAGAATTAAGGACAACAGTTCTGAATGTTCACAAACCATGAGAAAGTTCATACCTGGATTTTGCATCATAGTCAAAGGGAAATTAGAAATTCCCTTCTGGTTCTTGTAATAAGGACCTGTCACAGAGCAGTAAATTATACTGGTAAACAAAGTACAGTCAGTGTATTATGTTTTTTAAAACAAAGTTTATAGTCATGTTCTATCTTTCCAAACTAAACTTGAAGAAAGTATCACATGATTTTAATACAAAAATCAATTTAAAAAATCAGTTGATCTCACATTTATTACCAAGGTGCTCTTGTATCATAGGCTCAGATTAACCAATTACCATCAACAGTAATTCACTGGCTCCTCATTACCTTTGTAAATACAGATATGGGGCTAAGAGAAGGAAGTACTGAATGTTCTACTATGTTGATTTTCTTTCATAGTTTTTCATTTCTCTAAATGAAAGCAGAGTTGAAGATCCACTCATCCAGGTTTAGCTTATCAACAAAACAAGCAACCAACCAACCAAACAAAATGCATGCTGAGATAGTAAAATCCAGCTGAAGTTTTGAAATGTTTGGCTGCTCAAATTTCTCCTTTAATTGAGAGAGCGTTTCTTGTTCATCAGCCTCAGGCTACAAGTCGCATTGTCGTTTCGATGTGCCATCAGGAACTGCTTAGTTATTTTCCTAGAATTAAAAAAAAACCAACCAAACAAAAAAAAAACAAACAAAAACCAAAACAAAATTCAAAAACCCCACTCCCTCCCCCTTCCCAAATCTCCTAACCACCAGCAAATTAAGACAAATAAAGAAATCATGTTCTATGGATGTCACAAAAAAAGATCAATGAGTTGTCCTTCATAGGTACATACGGTACTTGCAGGTCAGGTCTACTTAGATTTATCACTGTTTATGTAAAGGAAAGGTACTTGATGTATGTAAGAGAGAAGAGTGGCTGCAACCTTAACAAGGGTGGGAAGGAAATCGAGCATTGTGGTCATCTTATATGAGATGGATTTCTGTCCCTGTGTCAGGTGTGACTATGGAAGTATGGGCGCATCAGATCCTATGAGGTCTCTTAAGACTGCACCTGGGAAGAATCATACAACTCTGTGCAGCAAAACCTTGTTACCTTCTATATACTACTTACAGGTGATTTTCAGACTAATTAGTTTCATCTAATTCATAGAACTGACAATCCAGGGAAAACTGCAGTGCTGCAGGACCCACCAGTACCATGGCACTTATCCTTTAAAGCATACTAACTTTGATTATTATTAAAGAAAAAAATCTGTAGTAAATACAGACTTAAATGAAAGTATAGAAGAATGCTGCATTCATTTTTTTCTTTTATTTTCCTTTATTTTTGAGAGTTTACTGTAACTTTATGATCCCAGGGCACAGAATAAAGCAAAAAAAGCATCTGCTTCATGGTCTCATTTGCATAGTACATCGTATAATGGATATTTTAGAAACACAAAATTTCTCAGGAGGGCTTCACATGAGAGCTTTACAGCATCTCCACAATGGTGAAAATAATGCAAATCAATTTATATTAAAATCAGTAAAGGATGAAAAATGTTTGTATGTTTGGTTCAGCTATGCATAAAGAAAATGGATATGTTTTTTGAAATGTATCCAAATTTAATAACTTCTTAATTTATGAATTGAGCTGTAAATTAAAAAAAAAAAGTCACTCATAAGACTTCCTTTTCTGATAGAAGTTTCAGCACACTCGGTAGTCTGACAGTACTTTCTTTCCCTATAATATTTCACTGTTCTTAATCATGAACAAATGCAGCCAGCACAAGTAAATACACATACTGGGAGAGTTGGGGTGAGGAAGAAGTAAAAAGAAAAAAAAATCCCACAACACCCTAAAAATATTTAATAAGCTAATCAAATTTCATAAACAGCTCACCTGAAGATTATAGAGAGCTCACATTTCCCCTTTAAGTACAGATACATATTTTTAAAATGTCTAAGTTACCAGAGTGACTTTAAGAGTAAGTAGAGAACAAAGAAGTTAGAAGGTAGTATGCAGTTTTAAGCTCTTTGACATACAAAATATTCCAAGGTGTTAGATAAATCCCAAAGGAACCATGAAGTCAGGAAATCAGATACCTATGGTCATGAGAAAATACACATAATACGACCTTTGCTTTTGTCTGCTTTCTTCTCTTTTTCACTTCCTAGTTCCCGTAAGAAGCACAGCAGTTTTTCTTCAGTTGTATTAGCAGAAGACAATTTCTTTTCATCAAAGTGTCACTTACTTGCCCGTTGCCAACAAATTATAAGGTTTGAACTGTTTGGGGGATTGCTCTTTTAATTATTTTGTACCTTCCAACTAAACTTACTGTGGTTTCATGGAGACCCAAGTGCCAAATTTTGTACGGTAGGGACACAGCTAATATGATTTTGAGGACAATAGTGTACCTACAAGCCAGTCTGTGTCATTTGACCTGTGGCTAGCAGTCTGTAATCCTATTTTATATAGCTAAATATGGTCTTTGTGCTTAATAGTTTGATTTATTTTCCTTCCCTTTGATTTTCCTTTTCCATTTGTTTCTATTCAAATTTCTCTTGAATCTACAGTGGCGCTGCAAGGTTCTCTAACCAGAAACTCCACAGTTAAATTGCAGGTTGTATGAAGGTCACCCTTCCCTTCCTTCCTGAAATCTACACTTTCAAGGCTTATGGTAACACAAATGATCTATCAAATATTCAGATTTAGTCTAAATGGCACCACATTAATAAAAAAGGAACTGTGCAGTATCACTAGTTTGAAGTATAGTTCTACCATCAGATCACTAATACATTTTGTCTGTTTATATTCATGCAGACAAGCAGAAGCTATAAATCTGAACAGAGTTTTTACTGGTTGAAAAGTATAATAGTAGAAGTTTAATGTCTTACCATAAGTGTAGGGAACTTGTTGGCCGGGAAAACATATTTTGCATTCCTCTTTGAAATGTCACCACCTAACTGTGGTTGCAATCCTCTGTTGTATACAAAATTCAGTAAGTTCAGTGAATGATACAAATTTGGCCTTGTTTTAGTGGATTTTATTAACTCATTCTTTCCATATTGGTTGACATACTGTTCTTCTTGTTCCCCCCAAAAAACCCTGTAAATTGCTGTCTTTGCTTTCACCATTTGATTTTTTTTTTCCTCGGGAATGGTCTGTTTTATCAGAGCTTTGCTATGTAAACTCCTTCAAAAATTCATCCCAAGCATATAATATTTAAGAGGAAATAAAATTAATAATCTCAAGATTTTTCATCAGCAAATGGCTTATGTAGTAATTCATGTTCATCTCTGAAATGATCCAGGTCCTCAGCTGATATAATTTGGACACTTTGAGGTATATCAATTAGCACCACTTGAAGACCTGGTTCGTTGTTTTTAATGCAGGACTGAACAAAGTATACATGAAATATCTGAAGGGTTTTAAATGTCAAAGGGAGTACACACAACCTGCATTTCCTTGGGAAGTAGTTATTGTGGGAGCACTTCAACATCATCAACATCGGTCTTGTTATGTGACAAGACACAAGATTCAGTGCAAGTAAACTGTAAATAAAATGTTTTCTGAATAAGTAAAAATTCTTTTTTTAATTTTCCCTTGTCAGCATTTTCAGAAAAAAAGTATAAATAAATTAATATTTAAAGCTGATTTCATAAGATGATGCAGTACGTATTAAATACTTGTGTATTAGAAATATAATTTCTAAGAAGAATTATTTCACTTTTCTGGCCTATGGATAACTACTTTTTTTCCTTTTGTGCTAATATAATAAATAATCAACACAAGCTTGATGGCAACTAACATGGAATATGTTTCTATAACAGCTATACACATAAGGCATAGGGCCTTATTCTTAAAATCTGAAAAAATGCTGGAAACTTTAATGTCCGCTGTATCATGTTTATGATGCAGTTATATTTAGTATAAACTTCGGTATCTGTGAGCTTCTGTACTATGATGAGAACTGCAGCTCAGGTTCATTACAGTCTCTTAAGTGTCATATACTTTTTAAAACAATAAATAATAATAAATAAATTTTTAAAAAATAAATGAACTCCATGGCTGCTAAAATGAAATTCTGCTAAATAACATCTTCCTTGCTCCATCCTTCCTTGCAAAGTGTAAAATCCTCACGTGACATCTTAGTCTTCTGGGAAAAGGCAAAATAGACAACACAGCAGGGTGTGCTGATGACCTAATTCAACATCGCTTTCAAGGAATTATTTGTTCAGTACCATTGTTAAAGGATTTCTCTAAAAATAGTATTCCTTCCAGAACTATCTTTTGAACAGAATAAGAACCATTCACCTCTCTGGCACTAATGTGCATAACACGCTGAATTATCTCTGTGAAGACAATTCTCAACCATGCATTACATTAAATTTGAATGTGTTCATTCATACTGAACAATCTGCTGAGGCTTTTTTTTTTTTTGCTCTACATTCAGACAATAGACCAGGAACTTTCATGTGTTTCTGTAGTCAGTCTTAGGTGGTAATAACAGTTCTTGAAGAAATAATAACATATACACATACAGCAGAAATTAAGACGTAATTCTTTCTCTTACTTTCAATATAACTGACTTTTATGCAAAAGCATTAGGTTATTTAACAAGACTTTTTGTGTTCTTTGGTTAATCCCTATTTTTATTTTATATGCTTAAAGCAACAGTTAATTTTGTAAAAAAACCTTTCATATGGTTAAGTTTTGAGTGATGGTTAGGGATTATGTAAGGAACAAGGGGGGAAAAAGTTGTAAAAAAGATTACCTGTACATTATTATATTCTTACAATTCTTACAGGTAAGTAAGTACTGAGTACTGTCATGAAGAATTAAAAGTGCTGGGCTTTCCAAGATAAGCTAAAGTGAATAGTTAAATATGGAGAGAAAGTAGAGAAACAAATGGATGCTCACCTCCTGAGCAATTGACAAGTGGACTGACAATGAAGTGGTTTGTATTCTGAACTTTGATGTAATTAAAAAAAATCTTAACCTTAAGAATATATGTATTTCCATCTGCTTTACTATTAGATGTGCAATAAATAATTTTAAAAGCCTGCACTCTGGTATAACAATGGTACAAGCATTCTTATTCTTTCTTATTTACTAAGCATCTAGAGTCAAAATGATTTCCACATTATTTGCCAAATTAGAACGTCCAGCATAATTCTGATGATTTCTAAGGGTGACCAAAGGGAAATCGCCAAGTAAAGGATAAACAGCTTAAGGAGCTGAAACATAATAACCGAGTGTGAATAATGATAAGGAATAGAAAACAGAAATGGTGTAGTAATTAGTGACTTCTGCAAGTATTTAGAATAATTAGATTTTTTATTATATTGCTTTTACTTAGAGGCCCAAACTGAAAGTCTAGATTGAATAGGAGCAATTGGAACAGGTGTTCAGTAATCCAGGACTACATCCTACAGTCAAATGACCTTGAATTTCAGAGGAATTTAAGTGAAGGTATGAATTCTTTGCTACAAGGCACATTAGTATCTATGTCTCCCTACAGCCTACCCCCAAGCATATTTGCTTCTTTTGGTCTCTTCTCTAGCATCCAGACAAGTTATTTGATTCTCCAGTCATTTGAACTCAATTAACACGAAATTGACTTTCCCTGTACTATGAAACTTGTCAGTTTTCCCTGTGGATCTCTGAACATTTTTCTAGAGTTCTTGGGCCAGTTCTTCACCAATGTTCATCTAACTCATGTGTCAGTCAGAAGTTTCCTGAATATCCTTTTCAGTGTAAGTGAAAGAAGGAATATTTTCAGTGGCATGTTAACTGGGACATCAAATGGAATGTAAGAAGGTCAGATTTTTTGTTGTTGTTGTTTGTTTGTTTCGGACAACACTGAGTAGGAATTAAATGGCCGATTATCAGAAAGAAGAAAGGAAACCTAACTCTTGGTGTACTTTATTCAACTTCTTTACCTCAAAAAGATTCCAGAAGTTAATTTCACTGAAATATTTTTTCACAGAGCAAGTATTGTTAGCTAAGCTTGCAAAGGTCCATTTCAAGAAGTTTAAATTATGGCACTTAAGCTTCATTTTTAAAATGAAGAATTCATATAAAACTCAGAAAAAAAATCTTATCCTGGAAATCAGCTGTCAGGTTTCAAGTCTTTTGCAAAACTTTATTTAGCCTTAGTTATCTGGTATAATGCAGTTCATGACGGTAATCTGATCTACTACCTTTCCCATGGGATACAGCTACTTTCTAAACTGGAAATTACAGACCACATTGGCAGCTTAGTTGGATCTGATACTTTTCTACATTATTGGAAAGGATAAAGAAAGTAGGCCATCCGTAATGATTTCCAGTAATAAAGCACAGGAAATAAAGCATTAATTGTTCAGGTGTCTCGGCAACACTTCATCCTGTTACCCTGCAGAAGGGCCAGGTTTGAGTATTCCCTCTATTGGCTGACAAACAGAACTACATTATTGTCACACTCAGATGTCAACTGCTCCATTCACTTTAAAGGATGAGTGCAAGATGGGAAGAAAGCAGGAAAGAAAGGCATGATCTTCCAAATAAAAAGTAATTTTCTCCTGTATTTCAGAGGAAGAAGAAGCTGTAATGTTTCTAAAATTGGGCATATTTCAATGCCACATTTTGTACAATAAATAAGATCATTTTTTGAAATTAGACACTTTTCATTATTCAAAACATATGACAATATATTTTCAAAGTCATGCTGTATTTAAATGTATTATGCATTTAAAGCAACAACATATTTCTATTGTAGCATGGATTGCAACATGAAAGGAAGTTGAGAACAGATGGAAATGCAACATCACACTCAATCTGTAATACATAAGAAACTGATAGCATTGTAGCTGACAAACACAATTTGCTTTACAAATGGAATTTTGAAGGTTAGTGAAGATTTAGCATGCCATTTAGACACAGCCCAAAGGAAGAAGTGGTGCAGAACTTCACTGGCATGGGTCAGTATCCTGCAGGTTTCTGCCTGGAAGGGAGAATTGTTTTCCAGAGTCCTAGTTCGAGTCCAGCTGGTTAGTAAACAAAGAGGTCAGAATCGTAGTTGTCTTTTTCTTCCTTTATATGTCTATTTGCATTCAGGAGTAGGGTGTATAGTATAAAAAGGAGATAAATAGCTACTTAGAGATGAATTCAGCTATCTAAATATAGGCATCTGTAAACATTTGAGATGCCCTTGTGTATTCTACAGGACTCACAGCTGCTTCTTCAAAAGGACATAGGATCCGTCTAATTTTTGTATAGTATCTAGCCATCTCATATGTGTCAGACATCTCAGTCATAATACCAATATTCAGGCTACTGAATGTAACCGTAGGTGTCTTAAGAGATCTCTGTATGGCTCTCTAGGCTCCTTAACCTGTACTTAAACTGTAGGCTCCTTGCCACTGGATATATGAGTAACTGACACCTCATTGACACATAGACATCATCTATCTATCTATCTATCTATCTATCACTTGCATTTTTAGTTTTCTGGGATTGAATACCTCCCATAAATTCAAGTGCCTAAATCCATTATTTCAATCCTCTCCAGTGATATGGGATTTTTGTTCATAATTTCTTGCTATGCTATCTTTGTACTGAACTAAGACTCAAATCAATGTCCACAGGCATGGTTTTATGCACTTCAGTGTGGACAAGTACTTGAGCTTATGTGACTACAAATAAAATTTTTTAGACATTTATCTGACCTGCAACTTACTGTGGTATAAACAGAAGCTACCTGTTAAGACTGCAAATAAAGGGTAAAGGCTTTTCCTGTTGAATGTATAGAACAAATCCATGTGAAACATTCCATAATTCATGCACAGCTATGTTGTTATTAAGAGATCAACACAGTTTTACATAAAAGGACATAGATACATTTTAGTTAATATTTATAGAATCATAGAATCATAGAATCATCTAGGTTGGAAGGGACCTTAAAGATTATCTAGTCCAACCATCAGCCTAACTCTGACAAAAAAATAAATAAGAAATAAGCAATTAAAAAAATCACTAAACCATATTCTTGAGGACCATGTCAACCCGTCTTTTGAACACCTCCAGGGATGGTGCCTCAACCACTTCCCTGGGCAGCCTATTGCAATGCTGGATAACCCTTTCCGTGAAGAAATTTTTCCTAATATCCAATCTAAACCTCCCCTGGCGCAACTTGAGGCCATTTCCCCTTGTCCTATCCCCTGTGACTTGGAAAAATAAGAAAAATAAAAAACATGCATTGTTTTTTCTAATTTTTTTTTTTTCTCATGCAACTGAATATTTGAACAAGCAGACTTCTCATGGTTCCAACTTCTATATATCTTGATTTATTTCTTTTGTTCAGAAAGTTTTGTAAGGTCCCATACAATAAACTGCTATTGTTTGTGAGCTTTTCAATTTAATTCCCCTTCATGTATCTGGGTTGTTTTTCAAAAGCTTACAAAATGTCCTGATTTGAGGCAAAACAAAACCAATTTTCTTTTCAGTGATTTTACTTTTCACTAAGCTTCTTCTAACTCCCTGAAATTAACAGCATTTTATTGAGACAGTGTCTACTTCCAGAGTGATAATGCCTGATATTTATAGTTAATACCAAGCAACAGTGTGCAGACAGGCTCTTGCTCATACTTATTGCTATAATAACCAAGGTCAGCTGGCTTTGTTATGTGCCACATTGGAGGGTTGGAAGCAAAACAAAGGTCTCACCTGTGGGGAGGAGAGGACAAGGCAGGTGACACAAAACTGACCAATGGGTTATTCCATCCCATCTGTATCATGGTCAGTATAAAACCTGAGGGATCAAAGGGTTAACCCTCTTTCTTCGGTGGCTGGCATGAAAGGAAGACTGCCTGTTCTGCATTCCTAAGCCCAGTTCCTGAGCTCAGCTCAAGTCCATTGCTGAGTCCAGTCTGGGACTTTCCCAGTGCCTCTCAGTGACATGATTATCATCCTGGGAGCTTGATACTGATTTTGTGTTTATTGTATGTATTTTATTATTTTCTTATTATTTTTATATTATTATTAATATTTCATTAAAGTAGTTTTAGTTTTCAGCCTGTAAGTTTCTCTCTCATTTTCTCTCCCTTTTCCTGGTAGAAGAGAGAGACGTTAAAGAGAGCATCTTTCATTCGTTTAGTGGCCAGCCTAGCCCAAACCACAACACAAAAGCAGGGAGTTGCTTCTAACTTACTGGCAGAAGCCACTAAGCGAAAACTTATATAATTAAGTTTGGCATCTGGATCTGATTTCACCTGAATCAAAGCATAGTCAGAAAACTTTCTTGTATAAGACTCATCTCTGGTTGTTTTTTACCTCTAGATAACATGATGGGGAATGCTAAATTTGATTTTGAACACTGTTATTCATGGAGTGGGAAAAGGAACACAAGAGTTGAACCAAAATTCTAGGTGGTCTGAAAACCTTTGCTTATATATGTTCTGAATTCAACGGGGGGGGGGGGGGGGGGGGGGAAATAAAAAAAGACTTCTTTGGAATCTAAAGAGATCTTTCAAGAAATATTGTGTAAACCAGGGTCCCGA